>NC_068563.1:2121212-2424242 GCF_022201045.2 Citrus sinensis | reverse complement strand
AGATGTGATGTGGCCAGGCAGCTTTCGCTTGAATCTACAACTTCCAGAGCCACCCCCGGAGCCTCTCAAGCTTGACTTAAATCTCCGACTCTGATCCATCAGTCCTCTTACTGAGTTTGAAATTTTCTTTTTACGGTCTTTTCTATTGGGTCAGTTCTTAATTTATTAATACATCAAGTACAAAAACTAACAAGGGTAGGAGCCCATAATTTCAACAAGGATGGTGGTTCTGCCTAACAACTAGAAAAAAAAACTCCGAGTTCTTATGTTTCCTATCATTATGCGTGTTGTAGCTAAAAAAGCCACTAAGAGATACCGTCAATTTCAATAATCTTGTATTTCGATGCCTATTACTGTTCCTGGTGCCTATACTTACATTTAACAGAGTCTATAAGGGATTCTCTTACCCTGATTATGAAATACTTTGTTCAATTTCCTTCATCAATTGTTCGACCATGGTTATCATTTACAAATCATCAATACGCACTTTCACAGGAGAAGCACACTGCGAACTAAAATCTTTTCGAGAAACTAAGAACTTCTCAATAAATACTTCAAATTATTTGCGAGACACCATGGAACTGGCTAATATCAAATCCCAACAACATAATCCATTAGATTCGTTGACCTGCAGTAAATCTTTTTTTTTTTCCTTTTTTGTCCTTTTTGGTAAGAGTAAAGTAAGTTAATTTGGAGTCTTCTGGATAGAGCTGCAACACTACATCCTAAATACTTCTCCAAGAAGCTCAACCAGTATGTCAGACATATGCTACTTTAAGTTCCTAAACTGGTAGTCAATATGATTTATCTCCACATTCGATTCTATAAGTGATGAAGTGTCGTTCGATCCCAGGACCAGGTAAGAACATCTTCCAATTGCAACCAAACAACCAAGTCCGAGAAGGAAAACGCACACTACTACGCCACTCATCAAATTACAGGCAATCACATCTTACAATTTCATAACCACAATTTTTTGGACACTTGTCCCGTCATTTTGTTTGTGGTGGGGGGCGAGCATTCTTTGGAGAATTACAGAGATCTAAGGGCCACTTGAACCTTTAATAACTGATCATGGAAGAGGATAAGTCTAAGTTAGAAATTGGATCTTTCTGTTTTATCTGATTCCTCTTCGGCTGCAGAGACAAGGGTCTGGTAATATTAATGATTTGCTAAGGATGGATAATAGCAGCGGCCACGAATTTGTTGGCTCAGTACCATGGACTTATTGTTTCATTAGCTTGTAAGTGCAGTACTGGCATTTAGATTGGTCAAGTCTAATTTAAGTGTCAAAATTCGTCTCCATTTTAGGATTCGTGATCTTATTAGTCCAAAAAGTAATACCAGCTTACATAAATTCAACCAAAACCTACCCATTCTCGGGGATACATTACAAAGCCTCTAAATTTGCTTAATTGCATTAACCAAAACCTATCCATTCTCAGCTAATAATTCAGGGATACTTTAAAAAGCTTCTAAATTTGCTAATTTGCATTCTTTCTCAAAGCAAGATGGAATGGCTTAAACAAAACTCTAGGTCTGATCCTTGAGTAGGTTTCTCTTATCTATTGTTTCTCATTAAGTCTCTCCACAAGGTTCCCATTTGCTGCATGGCACCAATTGGGACCTCGATTTTCCAACAAAATCATTAGTTCCACTTCTGCAACCCTCTTTCACCAGCACTAAACACCCAAACCTTTTGTTACTCTAAACCTTTATTTTCACCTTGGAGAGTAGAATAACAAATCCAACATAACTTAATAATGCAGTTTTACTGCCACATATTTAAGTAAAATAGGCATATGAGCTTCACTTTATCTAAAAATTGAATGCTTTCAGATTCCTGTTAGCATCATATTCTTTCACTCTAATGTTCTCCTGGTACTTACTGATGTACCCACTTCAGCTCATTTCTCCTCATCATCCAGACTTTCCATGATACCTAAAGTGGAAAGGAGAAATTGGGACTTCATATAAATCAAGCAATCAATAGATCATTCTTGTTTACCGTTCTAGGATATCCAACGATACAGAATACAGGGCAAACAAAAAAAAATGGAACAAAATACCGTGTCAGGAAAGAACCCACCTAAAAATACTAAATTCTCTTAATCACAATACAGAAATAATTTCAATCCTTTTGCATGAAGATAATTTACATTGCTACAAATTACCAGAGATTTTAAGCTTTTGGGTCCTATGCATAATGACAGGAAGCCTCTGACTGATGATGCTTGGATCACTATAGGCAGCAGAATCAGTGGGATATCCTTTCTGCACCATATAAAAAGAAGAAACAATGCACTGAGAACTCATAACATGTTAAATAAATAATAGCATTCCAAAAATTTGGGGGACAAAAAAAAAAGAGCCTCCATTATGCAGATGGTAAGCTCTGAGCTTCAACAGAAAGAAAATTAGGAAGCTAAATTCTAGTTACAGATAAAAAGACGTGCACACAGGGAGAAGTTTTAAACTTACGGCAGCCAAAGCCTGAACTGTGGCTTCTCTCCAACAGTTCTCTCTAAGAATGACAGGGTTTCCGCTGTCAGAGAAAACACAATGCATTCGGGTGTCCCTTAATCTCATAAGCACTCCATCAACTCTAAGCTGTAGGAAGAACTGAGTTCAGTGTCTTAAAGAATATAACAAGCCAGGGGAACAGAAAGCTTAAAGTAAATAAAATGATATCTTCCTAAGGTTGCCTTATAGTATGCCTTCCTTAAAAAGTTGAGCAATTTCTTACATTATTTACACAAACATACCCTAGCAACTGAGGCACGTGAACTAAAACATTTATATATATATATATATATCAACAAACAAGCATTTTCTGAACTTGTTTTCCAGACAAATATGTCAAATTACGAGAACTGGGATAACTCACCCAAAATCGCAAGAGAAGAAACCAACTACTTGGCATGACTCTCTGAAAACATAGAAGGTAATGTCGTCAGTTTTATTGAAATCATTTCAAACCTTTTCAAGGAACAACTAGCATCTGTTCAAGACTCACCACTTTCACAGTTAAAAGAGACACTCCATTATCAGCCAACTCATCTTCATATAAAACTACCTGCAAAACTAAAAGGAGTACTTTCGTCATGATCAACAATGAAACCAAGAAGAGAACTAGAACATAAAATACATGCGGTGATCTACCATAAATCATAATCACAGATGCCCACCTCATCATAGAAAAGAATAGGCTCTTTTGATGCTAGCGCTACCACATCAATTTTCTCCTTACAGTCCTCCCAGTGCAGGCTGGAACTCCCATCCAAGTTGTCTCTAGTCCCATGCTGATCAGAATAACACCAAAGATAAAAGCATCAATAATTTTGTAAATCCAGCGACCATAGCAATTATGTGACTCATAATAGTCCCAAAATTTCCATCAACAGTTTGTTTATAGATTCTGAGAAACTAGACACAAATTAAACAGCATGGAGGAAAGAGGATATTTCATATCAAAGATATCGGATACGCAAGAGTCATTGCTGAGGCCACACTATATGAAGACTGAAAAGCTCAGATGACAACTTAGAATGGCAAAATTCAATTTTTTTTCCTTTGTTAGTCAGAAAAGGGGAGGAAGGGACTGAAAAATTTCACAGAGGAACTGGAAGCACAAACCTTATCCGTATCCATCTCAATTGTTTCACTTCCACAGTAAGGTGTTGTAAATGTGTAGTCGTAATCTAGTATCAACTGCTCAAATGGCTTGCTGCAAAATAAAAGAAGGCCCATGAGACCTAATTCCAGCTTTTCTTTGCACACAATTTTAAATTGTATGAAAACATTATATGGATGCTTAATCTGGGTAAATACACTTCACTACAGCGTGATAATAATGAAGAATATCAACATAAAAAACACTGACATGGTTTTTCCACTCTCTTAAACTTCCAATAATCACATTAGACACTCTACACAACTCGTCAAATTAGCTGGCCCAATGCTTTATTACAAGAACCAAATTTCAAAAACTTAAATATGCGGGGAACCGACATTTGGAAGTGAGCATACAAGTGAAGTGACTGATATATAGAGACACAAAATCCAAATTCAACGCGATAATTAATAGCAAGTTTCAATGAATCCACACTCTAAACATTATATAAACAAAAATTAAACTCAACTGCAAAGTTTGCACATAATATCACTTGATAAAAGTTCGATTACCTTCTGAATTTCCATTGTGCGGCCGCAGGAACCTCAACAGGCGGTAAACCTTCCTGTTTCCAACCACTTAAAGCATCAAACGCATTGAAATGAATCTTAGTTCCACTTTCAACATGCTTAAGAACCAAACAACTCTCTCCAAAAACCATCTCTGGCAAATGATTTGTTTCTAGCTTTTGCTCCCACCTGAAACCAAATAAAAAAATTTAAGTACTCATCTAAAAATAATAATAATAACATCAGTATTTGGCAAAATAATAACCTTTTTATATTAATACTTCGATTTCTTAATAAATAATAAAATGAATTGAAATTTAAAACACAGAGGGGGAGAGTTTGAGTTTGTGTACCGCTCGACAGAGGAGGAATTGAGAATGGAGCGCTTACGAGACTCGATCTCCCAGCCGCGAATCCGCAGTCCGCGGCGTTCGCCAGTCAACGGTTCGGCACCGGCTACCTTTAGGTCTTTCTCGTCCACCTCGACTTCCATCCCCGGCTTGTCTCACCAACTCGATCGGCTTCCGGTTTTACCTTCCTATTTAAGTACGACTTCTTAGTTTGCCCCGCTATTTTCTGTTTGGTTGCGTCTTTGGGTTTTTAGGTTGCAGAGATTTGCTTCTCAAAAAAAAAAGGTTGCAGAGATTTGCTTCTCAAAAAAAAAAGGTTGCAGAGATTTGATAAAAAACCGTCACCGTTTGTTCGGGTCGGATAATAAGAACCCGTGAGGACCCGAATAATGCATAAACGGCCCAAGAGCCTAAACACTCATTTTAGAGGGCATTTATATAGATTCTGATTATTTTAACTTGTAACTCACTATACAAATTTGATTAACCATTTTGTTAATAGAAAAAAGCATTTTAAATAATTACTGAAATAAATTATTGCCAATCACTCCCTAAAATCATAGTAAATTAATCTTGGTGGACATTTTAATACACTATTTAGTTATTGATTAGTACAAATCTTGAGAGTTTGTGTCTTTTTCAATAAATTCAGTAATTGAAGCAAGATCATGTACTCAAGTTTCAAGTTGATTGGGCATCATTAACTATCTTATCAATGAATTTAACCAAAAGTTACAAATATTGATTCAAAGCGGATTTTGAGATATAAGGAACCAAAATCTCCATGTTGTTATATGATAGTGAAGAATGACATGTAGAAAATAAAAAAACATATTTTTTATTCAACCAGAGAATTGAAAAGTTATTCCAAAGCTGACATGCTAACATGTAATATTGTAATGGCTCACCCCTACACTAGTTGCTGCCAAAGTTTTCGGGAATTTGGCTACAAAACCATCAACATTCAACCAGCAGTTGACTCACAACACCATCCAATCGAGCAAGAGTGCAAAAGAAAATTTGATGTAACCGGTCAGAAGAATCTCATCTACAACACCAATTTGAAATTCAAATGGAACTCCTATGGATTGTTACTCATCCAGGGCTGCAAAATAACGTTCAGGCACTTCAGACGGACAAGATAGCAATGCTACGAGCTTAAACTGTAATCCAGACCAGAAGATCATTCAGCTGATTCTGTCAGATAAATATTTATAAGCTAAAATCAAGAATAAAATAATGTGGAAACATTAGTACTTAATCATTCTTAGGTGCGGACGCTTGCATTTTTTTTTAATGCAGACACTCTTTTAAACCGCATGGTTTAAGAGAGTCGTAAACCCCATGCTTTAAAAACTTATTTATATGAAAAATAAAAAATAAATAAGAGTGTCCACACTAAAGAAGGACTTCATTAATACTATTGACAAAAGTAAGATACACTAACATTATCCATTCATCTACAGGATCTAGAAGATATTGCGGAGAATGATGTGATCACTAGATTAAGAAAATCACTCTCGAAGTTGAAGAAAATAGAATCAGAATACCTTATGCTGCATATATTTCTCTCTGATTGCTTGCGAAGAATTTGCTTTTCTTTTATTGTACAAATCATGGATGGCAAGGACACATTCCTTTAAATCAGATGGTCTATAACCTGAAAAGGTTTGCAATTCCCAACTCTGCCAAATAGGAAAAGAACAAAGTGATCCTTGCTATATAGGAAAGACTTCCAAATAAATAGGAAACATAAAATTTTATTAAACTGTTCATAACAAATTTATCACCTATAACATATTACCATGAAAATTATTCAACCAGTTGTGCCTTTTTCTTGGTACTTATAAGCCACTTGTATTTCTTTCCCTTGGTGTGAACCAAAGAACTTTTACAACCAGTGACAAAGTTTCTGAATATCAGATTATTCATTTTCTCTCAACAATAAACAAATCCTCACAATTATTTGAAACATACATATTTCTTACCCAAGGATGAATCTTTGGCTGCATGATGAATCTTGAAAGAAAAATAGAAGATGCAGCAACCAGGGAAGGTAAGTACCGCAAACACCCATAATCTAACAAACTTAGCTCTGCCAGGTAGCAGGACAAGAACTCGTATGGTAGATCAGGCTTCTGCAGAAAACATCATTACAGACTCCATTACAACTAAAAAGCGAAGATGAATGAGGCTGGAAGAAACCTCAAGGCCATAAGAGTGGTTCCCATACTTTGCAATTCTCTTCGGTAACTCTTGTGAATATTCTGCAGTTCCAACATTAAGTATGACATAAGTTCCAGTAATGATTAAACGGGAATTCATTAATGTGGGAGAGAAAACATGAGAACAATTTAGATGCAAAAACCTACTATATTTTGTGCTAATCTCACCTGAGAAAACTCTTGGTTGTTGGACTACCCATTTCAAAGTTCAAAAATTCAAGAACTTTTTCCTCCATCTCCACCACCTGCAGATCACCGCAAAACCATCTTCAACTTTTATAGTTACTAACGCCTACCAAAGCCTTAAAAAGAAAAAAAAAAAAAAATCTCAGCAGAGAACAAAAGCAAGTTATCCAGTTGGTTGCCAAGAAGATGTAGAGAAATGAAACTAAGAATTGATGATAAATTAAAGACCAAAAGTCAAGTGGGCCTAGTTGGTCTCTTTAATGAGCTTTTTTTTTTTTTGGTAACTAATGAACTTTCTTTAAATACAAGAAAATTAAACAAGATTAGAAAAAGGAAGGCGAAGGAGACCAGAGTGAAATAGATGAAAGGGATCGATAAACACCTCTTCCTTCATGTAGGTATTATCTGTTATATAGCAAAAGTCTTCAACATGGGGAGGACTGATCTCTTCATACTTTCTGCATCACCAGATCATGAAAGGATTTACATTTCGAGAACAGAACTCAACCAAATTATCAGGAAACATAAAACAAAAGTGAAGGGGTTCATGTGTATGTACGAGGCAATAAGCATGCAACAAACACCAAGAAGCTGTAGCTTATTCCTGCTGAGAGCATGTGACGAAAGGAATCTATCAACATATGATACAGTGAGATAAAGGGTGTCAGAAACAAGCTTGTATTCCTCTAGAACTTCCACCAGCCAATCCACCAAAGTTTGTCGCATATTTATTGAAATATCATTCTGAACCTTTTCCAAGTAATTTGGCAATGGCCTCGTCTTGTCCTCAATCTGAATAACCAACCATCATAATCAGTCCAAGAAAATCCCATTGACAAAAATACATTCCCCATCTTATGATCACGTGCCTAACACTGAGATACTGTGCGGGGAAAGATAATAAGTAATCTTTCATATGTATCGCCACTAATCATTACAAGAAATGAAACCATCGATATCAGTCCATTTAAATAATATCTGGGCAAAATACATTGTTCAAATTTTAGGATTAGGATCGCAAGTGTAAATCGAGTATAATTACTGAGCAACATCAAATAGTAAATTTGCATCTAGTCTCAAACAGCCATTATGATGCCAATGGAACAAAAGTGTCCCCAAAACCAGATCAAATTCACAACCACATTTTCCGGAGAATTTCAATAAATACTTTCTAGATCAAATGTTAATTTAATGATCCAAGTCTCAAAATTATGCTTAATTTACACTCCAAATAACTACAAGCGGTCTTTGAAGCAAATTCCAAATCCTACAAGGTAACCAACATTAAATATGAAAAGTACACCAAACTTGCGATCCCTGAGAAATGATCCAAATCAAAAGAGACTACTCTGCTTCTTATTGTTGTCTAACACCCGTGGCTTTCAAAATACAGTGTAGTTCAGAAGCTAAAGCAATTTTACTCCACGGAATTCTACTATTTTTATTAAAATTATTATTTAAAATCATATTTTCCAAACACTAACTTTTTTTCTCAGCTAAAGTTTCCATTCCACAAGAATTGTAAAAGCCATTCAGAACCAAAGAAAAAAAAAAAAGAAACTAAAACTTCAGAATCAAATTTACAAGCCTAAAATCAAATGACAGAGAAATTACAAACACTCATTCAAATTGGAACAAAATTTCGGACACTAACAATAAATCCATCATCCTTAATCTAAATTAAAAGCCCTGGAATTAGTACTCCCATTTCAACGATTATACACTATTTGTCAAAAATAAATCAATTCAAACCCAATACCTCCAATGAGCGAAGATGCTTGTATATAGAAGAGGAGTAAGCGCAATTACGCAAAGCACTCAAGCTCTCATTGCTCTTCCGTTCAGCAAGCTCTTCATTTTCATTCTTCGTCTCCTTCGACTCGCGTTGAATCGACTCAAGGGTATCTTCCCCGTATTTCCTTTTCAATATTCGTTTAGGCTTCTGGGTATTGTGAGAATCCGAACACTGACTGGAGCCGGCGTTAAACGAGTTGGTAAGTTCGCCCAGCACCACTCGCCTGGGGGTCTCTAGAGCGTGGTGGCGGGGCGGGGAGGCGGAGGAGAACAGTGAGGCTCGATTCTTGGAGGATGAGCGCGGGTCGCGCACGCTGTTTTCTTGATCGGCATCAGCGTTTCCCATGATTGATTAACATAAAAACTCTGTAATTTCTGTTCTCTCTGATTAACTAATTGTTTAATCATTTGTTGTTATAAAGAGAGGGAAGAGAGGTTGAACAGACGCCGATATGCCGCCATTTTCTTTATTTCAAAAATGCCGTTACCGCCCTTGCGAGTTCTTTATTTTATCATCAACACGATAAGTTTACAATGTTATGCTCACAATTCACAAACTTACTGAGATTAAAATTATTCCCATTGAAACTTAGTACCATTTTCACGTGTTAACTACTCTTAGCCAGTAAATTCACTCAAGTGTGAAGACATAGAGGCTACACTCGATCTCAAATCAAGCATAATTAATAGAACTTGAAAATTACCCCCGTATAAACTTGCCGCTACTAATTTTGTTCAAAATCACTGCCACAGTGAATCACATCGTATGTCGAATACTGGTTTCCAATTACAAGCTAGAGTTGGCCGAACCCAAACATAACTGTCGCAGCATAAGCTCAGAGTTGGGCAACAAAAGTGCTGGCTTGCTGCATAAGTTCTTTCGTGCAACTTGAGCATCGAGGCATTTACACACACACACACCATTTTAATACATTAGCTGACGAAACGAAAATGTAAAGAAAGATAAAAGATAGAATCAAAAAGTTTCTGAATAACTAGAATATTACTTAAATAGAATCTGAATGACAAACTACAGTTTTAAAGCCCTTTTATAATACACTTAAATAACGTCAATTTATCAAAATATGTAAACCCGAATTATTACCACATAATAAAATACCACTGACCGAAATAAAGAAAACAAAAAAAAAGCACTTAAATCTAATGTATAGGAAATAAAAATAAAAATACTTTAAAGCAATAGGAAAAAAAAAAATTTAGCTTGCAAAACAAGATCTGAAGAAACACAATTTCGTATCATCCCATGGAACCACAAGGCCAATACAACAAAATGTACTGGATTAGATTCATCTCTTCCTAGTACATTATGGGCTCAAAACGGACACCTATGGCTCCAGTTCTGGTCTTGAAAATGTACCTGCTCATCCTACACACCCATCCTACATCATTAGCAGCATCCCTAAGCTAAAAAGTACGTTAAACATTGATAACCACACTGAAGGTCAACTGTAATGGGTCAGAAAATTCTGCCCGCTCGCTGGTCCTTCAATTTCATGGAGTAAATTTTACATGTCTACTAACCAGACCAGACCAGTAGGTGGTCTACAGGTTTAACAATTAATTGAACAAAGCATGTGTACAAGCAACTAAATTTTAAAGCTAGTAATGAGCTACATCAATTAAGCAGTTTTATTTAGCATCCTTGTGATGCTTCAGCTAATCTTAACTGATGACGAAAATCTGTAGAGCCCTGTGAAATTACAATACAACAATTACTATATTTTTCCCTTCTCTCTATGAGTTAATCCTTAAAGACGAAGGAAGTTCCTCATCTCAGTAGATATTGCTTTTCAATGAGGTCAATGGTCATCATTGTTCACCTTGGAAGATCAAAATTAGTGTGGTCAAACAGCAGAATTCCGTCTTCTCCTAGTTCGACCATTTGCCTGCACTTCAACTTTAGGTGAATTAGCTGAGAGACCTTGTATAACCTCCATTTTTGAGCTTGGATCTGATGCCTGATCTCCTGATTTACCATCTCTATCTCTCTTTCTAGATGTTTGACTTGTAGGTTTAATACTATTGCACTCCTGAGTATTATTCTTTACATCCCCAGTCATACATCCCGTATCGTCAACACCCGTCTTGGATGATTGCACATTTTCAGCTCCATTGCAATTGGAAACTCTTCCAACTGTGTTCTTGTTAGATTGAGGCGTACAGGTGCCCTTTTCTGAATTGGCTAGTTCTGCGTTTTTAGACGATGGATGGTTGAAGCTCCAACGAGTATTCTCAAACCATTTCCTAACCTGCAAAGAAAAACTTGAATGTTCACTAAAATTTCTATTTTGATAATGGAGCTTTAAGAATGCATAGACGTCTGTTTCCACAGCAATAGGACAAGGTATTACCTGAGAAAAAGTAAGTCCTAGCTCTTTCGCCAAACTTTCTTTTGTGGTTCGATTAGGATACTGATTTTCCTTAAAGGAGTTGTAGAGTTTCTGCATGGCAAAAAGACCGTAAGATTAGCTCTACCTCTCAACTGCCAGTGTGTGTAACCATCTTAAGTGTGTTTGGGTGTTATATGATATGTATATGATAGATGGAGATGGAGAGAGAGAAATCAGCAGCACAACATTCTAAAGTTTACAAAATGAAGATGACCGTCTCCACACCAACAACTCCTTATAACTTGCCTTAACCTTCTGATAAGGCATTATTATTTCACAAGAATACTTTTTGAAAAACTACAAAAACAGCAACTAAACAATATTTACAAAGGATTTACGACTTTGCGATATTCCAGAATATGTTGGATTGATTTTTTAGTTGACTAACTTCCTAAATCAAACTACAAATGCAAGTTCATTAAGAATGAGATACTAACACAGACTTTATCTATAAATGGAGACATTTATTCTCGTAGCATCACAGCACCATCCAACTTTTAGCATTAAATTCTAGAAATAGGGAAAATGATGAAGCTTGAAAAAAAAATCAACTTGGATTCAAATTAAGGGTTTCTTTCTCTAATTTCATAAAGAAAGGCCAAGAGTGAAGCAACCAAAAGTATACAAGTATATGAGAAAACACCTAGTGAATCAACAAGATCAATAAATGATGTTCAATCAGAACAAAGAATTAAGAGCTATATCTATAATATTTTGTCAAATGAAATTTAGGACAACGAAAATAAACCTTAATAATGGTTAAATCTGAGACTATGCAATGATATACGAAACAGAAGTTTGCACTAAATCAAGTTGTTATACCAGTGGATCAAGTAATAGTCTCCACTCTTGACCTTTTTCATATGTACTCTTATAATCTACTTAAATTCTATATTTCTATAAAGTTTCTGCTGTTGCCTTCAAGCTATCGAGACCACCCCTAAAGCTTTTAATACAAATGCAAAAAGCAAAAAGACCGTCTTTTAAGACTTTCTCGCACTGCTACTCCACCCCTTCAAACTGCAATAAAATTATTATTGCCATCTTTGTGATGGCCATTATATATCTCACAATATAAAAGGAATGCATCTGCACTTAACCATATTACCTGAGTCACTTCTTCTCCAAGTTTTCTGTAGGATGTCCTATGTCTTCTACCCCGAGAACCAGGTGTAGAACAGCCTTCATGTGATTTAGCTGGAGATATATTACTATCTTCAGTATTCAACTTTGGACGACCTCTTCTTTTAGGAGTATTTTCAGTCTCGTTTAGCTTTTCCTTTGCAGCCTTAGTACTCTTTCGTCTCCTAATGACAGGAGTTTTTCCATCTGGAGATGCTGAAGAACCTTCTTTAGTACTTTTTGTCCTTTTTCTTGGTCCTCCATCATCACTCCAACTTTCATCATCACTTGAATCATAAGGAACATTTCCATATGTTTCCTATATACCAGGGAATCAAAATCAGCAAACTACAGAGTGGAATACAATAATCTATGAAACAATAAGATTGACAAAGACACTGTAATATTGCAAACACCATAACAACTAAAACTGACAAGATCGGATAAATATTATATTTTAAGCACAGTAATGGTTAATTTCTACGTACGGGATTATTTTATGACCAGAGAGGCAGTCCAGACATTGACAATCATACACAATGGATTATAACATAACTATAATGTTTTATTCAGTATTGTTTTCTTTAGTATTAGAACAAGCTAACAACATTAGTAAATCACTGCTCATTGAAATGAAATATACAATTCATTAAGCATCCAACCAATCTATTGCACAGTGGATCCCCAATAATATGTGCTGTACTGAATTCGGTTTAATATTTTGTTAGTTAAATGACCAACCACCAAGTGATTGAGACTGGTCTACCCTCAGTTTTCTCTCGGTCACGCAAATACACAAATGCATGCACAACATTTACCAAATGACAGTGGAAAATATGATGCAACCATACCACTGGTGGTTACTGATGGAAAACAGGCCTGCCAAAGACCAAACACAACATCTGCAGGGATCTTGTTGAACATAAAAATAGATGAATGGATGATACAGAGTACTTATTTTGTTTGCACTACCAGGAATAACAGAGATAGTCTCTAAATTTGAATAAATGGCAAGAGGGAAGAGTAATAATTACAGTTAGGTAGGATGTAACAGCAGAAGAATCACATCTCTCACTCTCAGATGAGCAAATAAAAAACCAGCTAAGAATTTTAAAAAAGAAGCTGAAATAAATCCATAATGCTGAAAGTGGCAAGTAAACTGATTGTGTAACACATGGTACGTATATAATATTAAGAAAGAAAAAGCTGTTATCGTAACACGAAATAATGTTTGAAATGACACTCACATCATACAACTTTTTGTAGTCCAACCTTTCACTGCTTCTTTTTCCATAAACAGGCACAGCACCATCTTGCCCAGGTTTTATTATGGATAATAGTTCATTATTTAAAGACTCATTGTTTCCACCATCTTTATATCTCTGTCCATTAGAGTGTCCAAGAGGAGATGCGGCACCTTCATCATTTCCAGAAGATCTGTTATCTTCCAGAACAGCAGCAAGATCCTCAGAATCAGATGTAAAATCGGAACCTGAACTTGAACTTTCTTGTGTAACTTTGTCATCAAGTTCTGGAGCATCTGGATTATACTCATCATCCTCTGAATCTTCAGAAGAAAGGCCCAAATATGTCTTGTCATCGGCCGGTGCCTCCACTTCATCAGATGTAGAAGTGAAATCAGAGTCATCAGAACTTGATCCATCAGAACTTGATTCATCTCCCTCATCTTGCTCATCAGTTGCGGAACCATCAGGATCATATTCATTATCATCAGAGTCATCTGAAGCAAGTCCGAAGTTGGGATCCTGGTTATGTCCAGCTGCTGCTTCAGGAAAAACCTTCTGCACAATGGATAGTAGCAAGATAAGCATTGAGGGGTCAGTTGAAGTAGTATGTAGCTAATACATTAGAGACAGGAGGTTGTGTCATTGACCTCCCAGTTGTCGGTGATAAAAAGCCTTGTTCCTTGCAATTCGTTAACCAAGTCAATGCAGTCAACTTTGCAATCACAACCAGGGCACAACCAACCCTCGTCATCAGGAGGAACTGTAAGCAAAAACAAAAAATATAAAAGAGGGGACAGTAACTCCAGAAACCCTAATTTAATGTGTGTGTGCGTGTGTGTGTGAAGTAGAGAGTTCAGGCTTACTGTCTTCTTTTAACAAAGGTGGCTCCAGGCAGTATTGATGAAATCCACGATCACAAGCACCATCGCAGAGTATGATATCATTATCAGCAGACAAGTCTTTGGATCCACATTTTGCACAGTAAATCTGCCATAAAAGGGTTTCAAAATCTTATCATTTACAACCTTTTTGTATATTATTTGTTATCCCCCAAAAAAAAAATCATGTCTAAATATGCACATATAATAAGAATTTCATCTCTGAACATCAAATAGATCAAGAAATGTTCTCCTACATCCTCACTGTCAATCTGTCCTTCAGAATCAAATAAAGATTTTGGAAATCCTCCAGCACATAGTGAATCAAGACGTTGAAATAAATCTCTAATTTTCAATTTGCGTCGAAGGATTTCTGATGTGGCTCGTTGAAGCTCCTTCTCTGGCTTTAATTTTTCGACACTGCAACAGTTAATAAACAGAGTACATATTTAAAACAATGTAGATAAAATACAAACCTAACAATTTATATTTTATGCATTTTGAAGCATAAAAAGATGACATTTAACAGATCACAAATACATTCTATCTACAGAATGCCCTGAGTATAACCTTCTGCCTTTTGGTTGCCAAAAAGATGAAAGCAAAGAAAAGGGAACGTGAAATCTCAATAATATGGCACTTCATAATCCTATTGTCACTTCATCCTATTTATAACTCTCCCTTGGCTCACATGCCAACCACAGAAAAAAAAAAATAATAGTAATAATCTACACAAAGGAATCCAGTGATACTAAATAAAATGAAAATTATCTCAAAAACTAGTGCAGAAATGAAAAAATAAGGCAAAATAGAAATACAATGCACATACTACCTTAATCCTTTCCAGCCTTCGCTAGAATAAGCATCAATCAAGTTTTGCTCGTAGTTAATTCGGTTTAATAAATATCTTAGATGTGTCCTGATTCTTGAATATTCATCAGCTACTATCTTCTTCCTTCTAATTTTGTTCCGCTTCTTTTGTTTTCTTTCTCCAATAGAATTAACATCAGCCAAATTGTTACTAGACTCAGGAGGTAAAGGTCTCTCGCCTGACCTGGAGCGCAGAACTCTATCACTGCCTATCAAAGATCTTACTGTATAGTTATTCTTTAAAGATTTTGTAGCTCTTTTGCCCTTGCGCCCCAAGCATGCAGAATTATTTGCCACATAATTAGGTGGTGTTTCCGACTGCTCAAGACAAGATTTTTTTTCCATGAGATCAGAAGATGATTGCAAATGTTTGGTTGCAGATGTTTTGGTGCTAGGAATTGTAATCGGAACTTCAAGTTGTTTTAATTGTTCAATAGAACTTTTGACCACAAGTTCAAGAGAGGCCCCTAACTCGCCAGCACTAGTTTCCCCTAGTTCAGTTTGTTCAAGTTGAGAGCCAAGTTTATAATTTACTACTGATGGTTCATGGCTCGAGATTCCAGGAGTAAACTCAGGTGTCTGCTCTGATGAAGATTGTTGAAGGCATGAAATCTCGCCGGCCTGACAACTTTTGTTTGCATCTCTTGGAGGTGACTGCGAAGGTTCAACAGGACAAACCTTGGTCAAGTCTTCAGAAATTGTTTGCAAGTTTTCTTCAACACCATCACTGGGTAACCTGGCAACGTTGACTGCTGGTTCATTTTGTATGATTTCAGAACCAAGTTGATGTTTCTGATTCAATGGTTCACTATGAACACAATCAACATCAAGTTCATTACACCTATTTCCAGAAAGAAAGTCAAGTGCTTGTCTATTACCAGTCTGACTACTCTTGCTCACATCTTTAGAGACTGGTTGCAATGTTGCATTGTCCACCAAACTGGTTGCTTGAGGTTTGTCAAATACAATTTGATAACATAGCTGATGCTTTTGTTCTGATTGTTCGTTATGCATTAATTCAGTGCCATGTTTCTGCTCTGACGTATTTTGTTGAGAGCATGAAGCTTTATTTGTTTGAGTACTCTTTCTCATATCTTCAGAAGGGGGTGCCAAATGGTCAGTGAAGGAACTGTCCGGCACATCTCCACAAAATGCTTGGAGTTTCTCACTATTTGGAATGCTGGTTTCTCTAGGCTCATTTTCTACAGCTTCAGAACCAAGCAAACTCTTTGATTCTAATGGCTCACTATGTATACATTCAGCACAAAATTTACACATCTGTTCAGGTGTTGTTTGTTTAAGGCATGAATGATCTCTAGTTGAACTAGTCACTTGTGATGGAGAAACACCCATATGCTCAGCCTTGGACATATCAATCAAAAAGCTAATTTGAAGAACATAAAATGAATATTGACTAACTAAAAAGAATTATCACTCCATTATGCTTCCCGACTTTGTATTTGCCACAAAAAAATGTGAAGCATACAATTCAAACCAACTTTCTCTTCAAAATTGGCACCAAACAAAGAACACTCACCCACAACAACAGGAACAGATTCTTTAGCCTAGTATAAATCCTATGCACCTGCAGAAGATACAACAATATTAGACAGCTTATAACCTAGCATTGCAAACGTAAATGGCATACGCGTACTAAAGTGAGATGAATAAGCAAAATATTTCACTTATTATCAAAGACACGAGAGTCAAAAATTATATACCGCCAACTGCCCCTAAACCTGAGAGGTATTTTAAACTTAAGACTCGCATTTGCAAAATGTGCATATCTTACTTCCGTGCTTCAAAAAATCTACACATACCATATGCATTACCAGATAATAAAATCTATTCAAGAATCATCTGAAATATAAAGTAAAACCCAAATGCCGTAAGAGTTCAATAAACTACTACGCCGAACTGGTTGTTGTCTTTTCAAGACTGGAGGCTGACATGTTACATAAGAAATTATCTAACCTAAATACGTCTGGCTTCGGGAGATTATGGAGCTGAAAAGCTTGTACCGAAGCTGAAACAAATGCAACATTAAAAAGAGGTTTTCAAGCTTTGATATATTTTTTCTTATTTCTTTCTTCTGTTTTCCTCTGCTTTCTCAGCAGCCAAACAAACACAAACCTTACATTACAAGCAGGAGCTAAAAGAAATAAACAAAGGAACAAAAGTAAGCTTACTTGAAGATGGACATTATAAAATTGGAGCAACAAGGAAGCAGGAAATTCAATTACTAGCTTTTTTTTTTTTGGGGGGGGGGGGGGGGGGCTAACTTAATTTTATTAGCTATTCTTTTGACAGTATTTATTTATTTTGGAGAAACGAGAAAATAAATGAGAAAAACAAAAGGAAAAAGAAAAGAAAAGAAAAACGGACCTTAAAATTGGCATGAATCTTGTAGTAAATGAGAAGTGAAAATTTAATGGCATGCCGGTGAAGAGGGGAATTTAATTTAGATATTAGAATTTAGAAGAAGAGAAGAGCGGTTCTAACAGTAGAAGCCTCTAAATCTGGGCCACCGTCGAGCTTTGGCGAGTAGGAATGTGAGAGAGAAAGACGGAATATATTTTGGAAGAGAGGGCTTCGGGTTCTACTATTTTGCGCTTGCGGCGTTGAGTTTTTGATTTCCATTTACAATTGGGCTGGGCTGGGCTGGGCTGAGCCCAATCCTTATTATTGTTCTTTTCACCGGGCCTCTTGTTTTACCGTACCTTGGACGATTTTGCTACAATTAGAATGTAAATTTGTTGAGAACAATGTTGATCAGGGCCACAATATTTTCCTGTACAAACATACTCTCATGATCTTACACTTACAATGAAACACATGCTTGAGAAAGAGAGACAAGACCATGTACCTTAACTTGTCATGACCTATCTTTGTGATTTAGCTCCCTCCTCACCTCTTACTTGATCCAAATCTCAGCACACTGCTACCTTGATCAAAGCTTGAAGCTTCACACACCGAAGCCAAGCATGGACGAGAGAAAGATAGAGATGAGAGTGACCTGCACTATCTGCCAAGGCACAAAATGATTGAACAATAACTCTGCATTTAGGAACCCCTCTGTTATATCTGTTTATAATATATTATTGAATAGTGCTACACATCCTAAATTTTTTATCCCAAAAAGTTATCTCAAATGACGTGACATTTATCAATTAATTGGTGAGATAATACAATTAATTCACTTGAATCTTGTAAAGAATTATCAACCACTCAATTAATGACACATCATTTGGGATAAAATAATTGGGATGTATAGCATTACTATATATTATTATATAGGGTGCGATATTTAAACTCATTAATACAATAAGAATCTATTAAAATTACTCCTTAATATTCGATATTAGTCACGAACAAATTCGATAGAATATAAAATAATTTATAATAGTTGACACTGTAAGATAAATAAATAGCACGTGTACCTTGTTGAATTTGCCAAAAAACAAAAAAAAAAAAAGTAAGAGGCGCCGAATTGGAAGTTGCAAACCGACTCATCAAATTCAAAGATAAGCACTAAGCATGCTTGTAATAATTCGAAAAAAGAAAGTCAAAATTTTCCACGTTTTATGAATGTTGAATATAAAATGTCAAAACTAAAATATATAGCCATACAACGAATTATGGTCGAGCAAGTACTCGTAGCTCACAATTAAATGGCCAATTAATCGACTTGATCGCTGAAATTCTACGGTGCCTTTGATAAAATACAAAAAATAAAATAAAAATGGGCTCCAAATTGACGTGAAGTGCGACAACTAAAATTCATGAGTCAATGACATCGATCAGTCAAATATATATAGTTACTGATGTTAATTCAATAAGATTTAAGATGTCTCCTAGATCATGTGGTTTTCCAATTAATTATTTTGAAGAATCTTGATTATATATACATATTCTCGTCAAGGGTCAGATTATTGTTCACAATTACAAATTTTTCAATACACTCTCTAAATTTTAGGTTGCGCATCTTAAATGAAGGCAATGTAAGGAACAATTTGAAAAGTACTGTAACAAAAAATTCCTTACATTTGTGCAAAGCTATGTGGTGAAAGCATAAATAACACGCTATATCTAATTATCTATTTCATCTTAATTAATCATTCACTATCATAAACAAATAATGAAATATAATTGGTGGAAATCTTTGTCAAAATTCTCAAGCTGACGGAAAGCCAATGCGGGCGCACACATATATAACTAAAATCTCAGTGCTTCCGCCGGCCAAAGGCCGAGTGTTGAGCTGCTGCCCTCACGAGTGTGAGGGCAGCGATTCAAGCCCCCACAAAAGGGGGGCTAAAATATTCTAAAGTATTTTTTTTTTTACGAAATGTGAGTGGAGCATAAACATCCCTCTTCTATGAGGGTTAAAGACATCTCTCTTTTGTGAGGATTATTTGTTTGGGCATATACTTCATAGAATTTAATGTAATAATATAAGTTTCAATTAATAATCTATGTACTTCATAGAATTAATGTAATAATATAAATGTCAATTAATAATGTAAGTCCTAGTTATGTATATCTGATTATAAATATTAATGTAATATCTGCTATAATAACAATTGCAAATATTTGTGTAATACAATAATATGATGTATAATCAATATTAAAAAAAGAAAAGAAAATCTCAGTGCTTCCTAAAAAAATGCACTTCGCTCCAACTTTGTGCGTACACAGCTCAACAAAAAAGAAAAAAAGGTCCTTCCAAATTGTTATCTTTTTTTTTTTAATACTGTTTATACAGGACTGTAGGTATTACAATTAATATTTACACACAAATTCTACAATTGGGACCTTCATCGTGGCATGTACTCCTCTGAAGCGCTGTCCAAATTCTTCAAACCCTCTCAAATATTCGAGGGCTGTTCACTCTACTCACATTTCGTGAGGAATAGACTGGCTCCACTCAATTATGTGATAATTGAGGAAGGATTGTAAATAAGCTCCATAAATACTTTTATGGAGGCTCGAACTCTTGCACTCATTATTCTAAGTGCAAGGGCTCTCCCACTGGACCAAAGGCCCATTGGTTTGTTATCTTAAACCCTGCAAGTTGTCTAGAGTGTCAAGAAGCATTATATTTTAAAGAATAATTCAATTTTTGCATTACTATGTTACAAGAATCCTTGTCTATAAAAACCCATTACCATTTTGTATCATCTATGCCCATAAAGTGACCACATTTTAAACTCTTGGTATCACACATGGCTTTCACAAACATATGCCAATATTTTTGCTTAGTATCTCTTCTTGTCATGTACTTTTGGGCCATTCATGCTCTATGCCGCCCTATTGGTGAAAAATTAATCATGCTAAAGATGCATGAGCAGTGGATGGCTCAACATGGACTTGTGTATGCAGATGAAGCAGAAAAAGCAGAGACGGCATATGATTTTCGAAGACAATGTGAAATATATTGAAAACTTTAACAATGGTGTTGGAAAAGATAGGGGATACAAGCTTGCTGTTAACAAATTTGCAGACCTAACTAATGACGAATTTAATAGCATGTATGCTGGTTACGATTAGCAAAATCAAAACTCTCCAGTTATTTCCACATCAGATCCAGATGCCTCGTCTCCTATGGATGCAAACTCGACTGTAACTGACGTGCCAAGTAGCATGGATTCGAGAGAAAATGGTGCTGTTACTCCTGTCAAGGATCAAGGCGATTGTAGGAAGTTGCAAGTTTAACTTGTGGAGCTATTGTTTTTCTTGCTTTACTAATATAGTAATATTAGTACTCTTAATACATGTGGAGTTGTATCAATAATTAATGTTATAGATCCTAATGTTTGAGTCTCAAATATGACAATTTATTTATTATCACATCATATTAAACATTAATAATTAACCTGATGGGAATTCAGCCATATCATGTTAAACATAAATAATTCATCTAAATACCTAATAGAAATATTGTCACATCATGAGTTGGAACTCAAATGTCGATATCCTTAACATTACTCGATTGTGTACATAATTGTTTATGCAGTGACTGAAAAGGAAGCGTGTTATAGAAACAACAAAGTTGAGAGAGTTATCACATGAAAATAATACATTTGGAGGGCCAAAGGCCAAACAATATAAATTTTGATTAAAATATAATAGATGGATCATCTTATTAAGAATTTTAACATATATGATAGTTTTACATACTATATATATAAGATATATATACATACACATGGGCGGACCCAATTAAGGCCTAAGAGAGGCTTCAATCCCTTCTGAGCCATTAATTTTTCTTTTAAATGTACCTCAAACCCCTTCTGAAAAAGTTATATAAAAATAATTTGAACACATTTTTCATATATTTAAAGACTTGTAATTTAATGGTAAGAATATTATTTGATGATTTTAAAGTCTTGATTCAAATCCCAATAGGCATTTTTTAAAAAATTTTGTGGAAACTACTTCGAAAAATGATATTTCACGCATTTAAAATAAATAATTTTTTATTATTATTATTATTTAGAATTTTAAAAAAATAATAAATTTTAAATTTATAAGACTTAAAATGTATTTAAGTGAACATAAAAAAAAAATCCTAAGTTAAATAAATTTTTTTGAACTAACCCCTAATTTTAGTTTCTAGTCCGCCACTGAGTAACATTGCAGATTGTTGCTGGGCATTTTCCGCCGTGGCTGCAGTGGAAGGAATAACAAAAATTGAAACAGGCAAGTTAATGTCATTATCAGAGCAAGAGCTCGTTGACTGTGACACTGGAAGCTTTGATCGAGGCTGTACAGTTGGTCGCATGGACACTGCCTTTGAGTTCATTAAGAACAACAATGGCCTCACAACTGAGGTTGATTATCCCTTCGTGGGAAATGATTATGGCGCTTGCAAAACAACCAAGTACGAAAATGACGCCGCCGCAGCAACAATATCTGGGTTCAAATTTGTGCCGGCAAATAACGAGCAGGCATTAATGCAAGTAGTGGCTGACCAGCCCGTCTCTGTTTCGATTGAAAGCAGCGGGTACAGGTTCCAATTTTACTCGAGCGGCATCATAAAATAGGAGTGTGGCACGGATATTGATCATGGGGTCACAGCTATTGGCTACGGGGCTAGTTCTGATGGGACTAAGTATTGGTTGGTGAAGAATTCTTGGGGCACAGGCTGGGGGGAGGGTGGATATGTGAGGATTCAAAGAGAAGTTGGTGCCCAGGAAGGGGCTTGTGGCATTGCCATGATGGCTTCTTATCCAACTGTATGAACTAAGTAATGATGGGAATTGCTGTTATTCCATCTCATATTAATGTTCAAATAAATGGCAACTACAATTTTGCTAGCCCAATCAATTGGGCACCTAGTTGGCCCAATAAGAAACACTTTTTAGCTGTTTTGTGGGTCTAGTAAACCTAAGAATTATTAAATTTGTACTCTGAAGACATCAATTTATCTAGTCAGAACCCATTTCTCAATCAACCCCATCAAAATTTTAAAATAATTTTTTTTTCAGTGGTTATGAAAATAATATCAACATATTGAATACATTCCATTATTCCTTATTTCATCTTAATATACTATTTGGAGAATGAAGATAAGTAAATTCAAGGCGTTTCAGTCGTCAAAATCAAAATGTGAGATGTCTAGGGGATATGGTGTCAGCAAATAAGGGAGTATTTGGGAGCAAAGTCCTTGAAAGTACTAGCTGGACTAGGCCAAGCTACCCATGCCATGGATATAGTTTACTTCAACTATTGAAGAGCTACGTTCTCCAGCCCTATTTTTTCAACAAAAGATTTGACATAAAATTTTACTATTAGATTATCCCCCCCCCCCCCCCCCCCCCCTCTTTTTTCATTACAATTGTATAAGTCTACAGATATTATATCATATATATATATATATATATATATTGGGATCACTTAAATAAGATATATTATGGTACAATCCAAATTTTTATTCTTACAAATATTGTGAAGATATGTACTCCACCTAGATAATTGGAGAGATACCTAACTCTATTTAATTTAATGGGAGAAAAAGCCTTGAATGTCCAAATGAAAACTTGAACCGCTGCTAGGTGGAGTGATAATTGTATCTCTTTTAACACATAAATGAACTCAACATAAACTTAATATTTTAATCTTGATAGACTTATTTAATATGACAAATCCACATCATGTGTCAAAATACAATATTTCAAAAACTCATTTATCAAAATGATTGAATATTCTAATAAATGAGTAATTTATCTACTCACCTAAATGACTCCTTAATCGATTATTATTATTATTTGTTATGATTACTATTATAAGTTAACGCAATTAAATTCCTTCATTATCCATATGTGTAGGATCCAAATCCTATATCTCTTATTTTTACATAAGAGATTTTACTAGAATAACACCCACAGAGTTAATCAGAACTTTTGGAAACAACCCAATTTAAAAAAATTCAAAAGGTAACTCTTCAGTGGGTACCAGATTTGAACCAAGTAAAATAAACCCACGTTGTCATAGGGAAGTTTCAAAGCAACACACAAAAGCACAAGTCTTTTTACTTTCTGCCTTATATTCCACGGCGGTAAAGCCTTGACTCTTGACTTTAGACCATTAAAATAAAAAGGCCAGTAGAAACCAAATTAATTACCCAAAAAGTTACCGCATAATCAAACATTATTAGAATTACATATGCACACAAAATCACGTGAGTCACCCAATGGCTACCGGCTGGGGTGGTTCCTTGGCCTTTCACGTGCAATCAAGCAATGGACAATTTGGCCTTCAAAAACGTGCGGCAATACAAAATATGCTGGCTCCCACTTTCCTTTACTTTTCCTGATCCGCACGTTTCTTCCACTTTGTGACCATAAATTCTTCATTTGAGTCAATCTCACTCTTCCAAGAAGGTTCAAGGCTATGGCTTCTTAAAATTGAGAAGTGAAAGTTGGTTTAATTTTTATTTCTTTTATTAGATACTTGGAAATTTTTTTACTCTTGTCAATTAAGGTTACATAACTGGAAACTCTAGAGTTACTGTAGTTTTGAAAAAGGGATACTAATATTTAGGAAAAAATAATAATTGACCAGTTCATGTGCACGTTTTGTAGAGACCAAACAATGGTTCAGATTTTTATTATCTTAAGTTGACATCACTGTATCCTTTCTGCATTCTTGTCTTTCAATTATTTGTAATATTTACTACGCAATCCGAAAAAAATAATAAAAAGAAAATCTGATAATTTCATTCATAGCTTTTTTGCTAAAAACAAGTGTAATCTATATGCAATTGTTATATTTTACTGAATGGGAGTAGAAACTGTATGATGTTCCAAACGAAAAATGTCAACCAAATTTTTTTAATTTTTAATTTTATTATGTTTAACTCTATATTTCTCTAGTCGCAAAGTAAGCTAAACATACAGAAATGACTGTAACAAAGTTTTTATTTTTCATATTAATAGCTACTCTAAGAGGAATGGTTTTATGCAGTGCTAACAATTTAACAATTATCTTTATCTTGAAAATGTTTCAGTTAAATATCTATTAGGAGAGTTTTACCGTTCTATTGATCCTACTCGGCTCGAATTTGAATTAGTCGGGGCCCAAAATGATTTTCAAATAACAGATAGTTTAATTCACTGAAAAAAAAATGTTTTAATTTATGTTCCCACCTTCTATCTTACTTTAGTCTTTATTTAGTTATTAAAATATTTTGAAAGCCGCTCTTAAATATTCTAATTATTTACATAAGGTCAATGTGAAACCATACGTGGATAGCTTTATGAAATTGAGTATTTTCATGAATAATTATTTTTGAAATATTATTACCAAGACCAAGACATAATTTATTCTAGTCAAAGTAAGTCTTATTTTTGGCAAATTTTGGTGGTAAAATGTTTTGTGCTTAGTTAGAAAACAAGATTTGTTCATCAAAGTAGAGCTCATAACTTTGTCTGGAAGCCTTGATTTTCACTAAAACAAGGCTCACTTGCATATTCAAGCTTCCTGATTAGGAACACTAAGCACCTCAAAGAATGTGTGGAGGAAATATTAATTACTTAATTAATTACCTTAAGCACACCCAAAATTAGGGAAACAAAACTCAGTTTGAATCAAAGTAAATTTGTATGCTGGATACAGTTGTACTTATGTACGGGCGATCTATCAACTTGCGATAATTAAACAATAAATTTCGTACATAAATCAAAATTCTCTGGGATACTGTTTCAATTATTAAAATGTAATACAGAGTACATGTTTTTTTGCCTGGTAATTGATTGTTGTCTTTTTTTTCTTTTTTTCTTTTTTAATGATTAGGAGTGTGTAAGAAGTAACCATCCATTTTCGCAGCTTTAAATTTCCAGCTTCAAGTATTAAGACTGCCAACCCAAATGCACACAAGTGGTTTACCTAAGCAGCAATTACTAGTCTTAATTAGATAATACAATTATTATTCTTTTTTTTTTACATTTTGATGTTCGCTATTTATTTAGAATTGAGCATTTAAATTCGAATCCTGATTTTTATTGAATGTTACATTACAAATATACAAATATTATAATCAAGAATCTATTGTAATCTTACAAATCAACTCTATTTATAACAATGCCAATAATTGAATTGAAATTAGGTGAATTTACTTCCAAACGTTAGAAAGACAACTACACAAATTCAATTTACCACCAAATTATTGAATGTTTTCCAATTAATGACAAATATTTAGAACTTAAATTGATCCTTCTTTTTTTTCAATTTGCGGATGATCACTAATTGCCTAACTCAAGATATTACTTGGGTTCTTTATAGATGTAACTTGCAACATTTTCTCTTGAACTTATCCTTATGTTTGATCAATTCAAAAATCAAGAATTTGGCGAAGTCAAAATAACTTATTGTCAAGTATGGTGATGTAAGCTCGACTAGGTAAGATTTACACATGCCTAGAGCTTGAGGGTCCCCCTATGCTTCTCATACATTGTGTTTGGAGAAGCAAAAACCGAAAGCACATTACGTGTCTCCTGTCTTTGCGTGCTCTCAATTGGTTTGAGAAAGATGAGCCATAGACTCGAAGCTAAATTTTCCATAGAAACCTAAACTTGATACCAAAACGCCAAAAGGTGGACTAATTGCACTTTCTTATGCTATCCAAACTTGACTTTGAAAAAATGAGGCTAAATAAATTTATATATTGGTAGGATGAACCTTCTCTTATTTAATTTCAAAGTCGCAAATGAAATTAGTATATCATATTACTTGTACGTTTACTCGACAATTTTATAATAATGCGTCGCCATTATGATAATATACATATATCTCATATTTGTTTATTTTATTTTATTTACTGATTGTTGTGGATGGAAAATTAAGCTAATCTTAGTACTATCATCGTCATATGACTCTTTTAATCATGCAAGAAATGTTTACTTAAACCATGTGTACAAGTCATCAAAATTTATTTGTTTATTTATTTATTTTACCCACCCCATCTTTTAACAAAAGAAATAATGAAGAAACTCACCAATTTTCTTATAAAATATGTATGTGTAATCAAATGAAGTAAGAGAGAACAAAAAAAATACTATATATAAGACATAATGTTTGACTTACCTCATCAACTTATTCCATTTTTATTCTTACTCCATAAACCTATTGTATACGCATAGTGAATCATTATCCCATTATTTTCGTGCCGTATTGTTAAGAAATAATACAAAATGGCAACTTTAGAGTCCGTTATGTACAAGTTATCTCAGCTAAAAGAAAACTCAAAATTGATTTAAAAATCATAGAATTTTTTTTTTCAAAAAAATGATGTAGGGTGACATCACCACAAGCATCAAATATAAATAAATAAAATTTTTTTTTTTTTTTTTGGTAATGGTAGACTCAGAGGATAATGTAATGTCGGTTAAGTTCCATTTAATTATATGGTAGCTTATTATTATATAAAACCATATATTATTTGTTTTTGACGGTTATTAACGATCTTCCTGTCTTACTAATAGTAGTTGTGTTTATTAATGACACATTTTGTTTGTTTTTTTTTTTAAAATACTGGGTCAGTAGCATATACAATAAATAAGCCCGAAATTCAAAACACATATAAAAAAGTTAACTCCATGGTCCATGATGCCATCATATGGTTTAATTTATAGTCAATGATACCCCTACTTGATTAAAATAAAATTATACATGATTAAAGAATAGGGGTAATAATATCTGGCCGGCCTTTGACTTTCTGTATTTTCACAAATAAAAATACTTTAGGGGGCTTTAATGTTATTATTACATATAAAAAAAGCCCTAGGAGCATTCAGTTCAAAATTGATTAAACTTTTTTGATACTCAACCTAATCAGATGTTGATGGATTCATAAAGTTTTGAGTTCAATCGTTAATAATATTTTGAATTCATAAATATAAGCCGGCCATTCAGGGGCCTTGGGAACAATCCTTGCTAATGTTAATTTTACGTTTGGCCCCTTAAGTTTACAGTTTTAATACTATAACCTCGTTAAGATAATAGTTTCTTTATTACGACTGTTGCCGCATCAAAATCATATGCCGTCACGGTATAGATTAAATTAAATTTTGTTAAAGTCATCAAAATTGATGAAAAGTTATTCACTTTGATCCAGTAAAAAACCAACAATGAATCTAACCACTTGTAGAATCATTCAGATGTAATCAACTTTTTATTTTATTTAAAAGAAAAAAAAAACCTCTAAAGAACAAAAATAATTTTAAGAACAGAAAAAGGAAAGAAAAAGCAAGCACGTGAATGTTCGTATTATGCTACACCATATGAGTCCACTGGCTGCTACTTTTAGGCTTATGATTGATGGGTCACGAGAACTTAGCTTGTGTTAAATGGGAAACACGTTGTAGACAACAAAGAAATTTGGACAAAAAACCCACAATTTTAACAAATGTATCGTCACTTTCGATTCAAGCTCAATTAATGGAAAGCACCTTAAAGACAACGGACATTAATAAATGTAAGGTGTCCCTGCCCTATAACATAATTACATAAAGATCCCATATTACAAAAGGGTCCAAGGCGGCATGAGATGAGACTTCTTATCATTTTGAAATTTATTTAAAATATTGAATTTTTTGTCACAATTTTTCTTACTTCTTTTTAAGTTATGTGTGTTAATAGACACATGTTATTATTTATTGTGCATATTCATTATAGTCACAATGTCTTTCATAAATATACCACATTAATTGTGAATAAGAACACTTAAAATAGATTTACTGTTAGGGCTGGAGGGCAGCAGTTCGAACTCTCACAAGCGCAATGTGAAAGTATTTCATTCCTTAATTATATTGTATAATTGAGTGAAAGTAGTCTTCTCACTTACCCAAGAGTGATTGAAGTAGACATCTCTTAAATATTAGTGATAGTTAAAATCCGGGCAGAACTTCATAAGTATTAATGTAAGTTGGTCCCACTAATAGTTTGATTTATAAATATCAGTTTATAGTCTCATGTAATATGAGTTGTATGCGTTGTAGTTTGAGCAATAGTCTCATGTAATAATAATAAAAAAAATTACATACACTGAACTAGGTTGCAGCATAAAATTTATAAAATTGAAGATACCACACATAGGGGGTTAAAATAGACAAACCATAAAATTAAGTAGGCTACCATGAAAGTTCTATAAAAATGAGGGGGCAGACATAAAATTAGAATAAAATGTGTAATTTCAATTCAATTGTTTACTTACCTGGTTATTATTATTGTTATTATTTTTTTTTAATTTGGGGCGGCTGTACACATGCAAGTAGTTACACCCCCGGCCTACATTACACTCATGTTACAACATTTAGACTTTTGGTAAGAGGAGTTAAGACTTAAATTTTTGTTAAGACGATATCCAACAACATAAAAATTCAAAAAATGTTAGTTAATGTGGGTATATGAAAACGATCTTATGAACATTAGGGTGCACTATATAATATGCATTTGAAATATTTTGTATTATATGTGAATAATTATGAGTTAACCAAACACTATTATGTGACTGTGTCGCTCATTATAAAATGAGTATCATTCGCAATTACTCATATTTTGGATTTGTATTTTTTTTTTTTAGAATTGTGAGTTAACTTTTGAAAATAAATATTTTTCAATATAATTGACCCGTAAAATAATTCGGCTAGCCGTGAATGTATTTTGTGGCTGCAATAACTTAATGGGCAAAAGTTGGTATAAGGGCGGTTCCTACATTCTAAAATGTGAGAAACCGTAAATATGAGTTATTCCGAAAAGTGTTTAGATCACACATTCGCACGCAATCGAAAATTGAAAAACAAGACATTCGTCAAATAATAAAACAATGTCAAACACGAATGGTTCGCATTTAATCAATTTGATCACAAATTTTTCGAAGCCTAAAATACTTTTTTTTTAATGATCACGCCTTTCGTACGAGAAAATATTCAAATTGAGTTTCGATTTTCTCTACCACCACAACAACAAACAAAAACAGTGACAATTCAATTTTTCTTTCTTTCTTTCTCTATTATCGATCTTGTGTTCGGCATCTTATTTGTCTCACGTGCCGCGCCCTGTCCACAGTAGCATCTGCCTCACTCGCCGGTGACCCATCGTTTTCAAAACCCAACACTTCTCTTTAATTTATTTTTTCTATTTTGTTAGTATTTTAATTTTTCCCCTACGAATGAGAAAAAGAAAAAGAAAAACCAAAACCCTCGGTTACGCGTAACGACTGAAACTCTAGCTCCGCTGACATGGAGGTCACCTAACCCCACATGCCTGCCTCCTTTCGTGCCATGTCTACGTGGTGTGGGTCCCCATTGTCCCCCATTTCTCCCGACACCAGTAGTCAAGACAAAATTTCTAGTCCCTGTCCCATCAGTTGCTTCGTTCCAAACTCCCCCGCCTTACTCTTTGTCTTTGACCACAATGATGGGCCCCACAAAGCTGACATGTCTTGTGACGTGGCAGCATATTACTAGCTCCCTCCTCCTATATAAACGACTCATTGCTCTCCATAGTCACGCCAAACTACAACTCCTCTCTGTTCTTCTTCAAGAACTCATATTTCACCCATTAAAAACAATTAAAAACAAATCTCTCTATTTCACTCCATAAAAGCTCTCTTAAAATGGCCGTCGATTCAGCACTTTCATCACCACTCGGCCCTCCAGCATGTGAAAAAGATGCAAAAGCTTTAAGATTCATTGAGGAAATGACCCGAAATGCCGAGGCGGTTCAAGAGAAGGTCCTGGCCGAAATCTTGAGCCGTAACGCCGACGTTGAATACCTGAAACGGTACAAACTCGGCGGAGCAACTGACAGGGAAACGTTCAAGTCAAAGCTTCCGATAATCAAATACGAAGATCTTCAGCCTGAAATTCAACGTATTGCCAACGGCGATCGTTCTGCTATCTTGTCAGCTCACCCCATCTCCGAATTCCTCACCAGGTGTGTAGGGTGCATAATACATTCAAATACGCAGGATTTTAAAAAAATTAAAAATATTGTAAGCTAATTAAAAATTGCGTTTATTTGCAGTTCTGGGACTTCGGCTGGTGAAAGAAAGCTGATGCCAACGATTCAAGAAGAGCTGGATCGTCGCCAGCTTCTGTACAGTCTTCTAATGCCAGTGATGAATCTGTAAGTATTAAAAAATTATATATACATTTATAAAAAGAATAACCGTGTAAATGTATTACTTTCATGTGCTTTATGTTGAATCCAAGCATGCATGCATGTGTGCCTTATTTAATGAATCGCGTATTTTATGGGAATGGAACAGTTATGTGCCTGGCTTGGACAAAGGCAAAGCCCTCTACTTCTTGTTCGTGAAATCCGAAACGCGGACCCCAGGAGGGCTCTTGGCTCGCCCTGTGCTGACCAGCTACTACAAAAGTGAGCACTTCAAGACTCGACCGTATGACCCTTACAATGTCTACACAAGCCCAAACGAGGCCATCCTTTGCGCTGACTCGTTCCAGAGCATGTACGCACAAATGCTTTGCGGCTTGTTGGAGCGTGAACAAGTTCTCAGGCTAGGCGCAGTTTTTGCCTCTGGCCTACTCAGGGCCATCAGATTTCTTCAGCTTCACTGGCAAGCTCTTGCTAGTGATATTGAATCCGGGACAGTGAACCAGAAAATCACTGACCCTTCAATTAAAGATTGCTTGGGAAAGACTCTTAAGCCTAACCCGGAGCTTGCAGAATTTATCAGAATGGAATGTTCCAAGGAAAATTGGGAGAGAATTATCACAAGAATCTGGCCTAACACAAAGTATCTTGATGTCATTGTTACTGGAGCAATGGCACAGTATATTCCTACGCTTGATTATTACAGCGGAGGCAAATTGCCAATGGCATGCACCATGTATGCTTCATCAGAATGTTACTTTGGGTTAAATCTTAACCCCATATGCAGGCCATCAGAGGTTTCTTATACAATCATGCCAAACATGGCCTACTTTGAGTTTCTTCCCCAAGAGCCTGCAGACTCATTCGGGTTGACCAGCAGCGACCCGCAGCCTGTTGACCTTGTCGATGTCGAAGTGGGCAAAGAATACGAGCTTGTGATCACAACTTACGCCGGCTTGTACAGATACCGAGTCGGGGACATCCTCCGAGTGACCGGGTTCCACAACTCAGCCCCGCAGTTCCATTTCGTCAGAAGAAAGAACGTCTTACTCAGCATTGAATCCGACAAAACCGACGAGGCCGAACTGCAGAACGCCATCGACAACGCGTCCCGACTGCTCCGAGAATTCAACACCAGCGTCGGGGAATACACAAGCTATGCGAATACAAAGACAATCCCAGGTCACTACGTGATATACTGGGAACTTCTAATTAAGGACTCTGCCAATTCTCCAACAAACGAAGTCCTGAACCAGTGCTGCTTGGCCATGGAAGAATGTCTCAACTCAGTTTACCGACAGGGACGCGTGGCTGACAACTCAATTGGGCCACTGGAAATACGCGTGGTTAGAAATGGAACGTTTGAGGAGCTGATGGATTACGCAATATCAAGAGGGGCCTCGATCAATCAGTACAAGGTTCCAAGATGTGTTAACTTTACACCCATTGTCGAATTGCTCGATTCCAGGACGGTGTCGGCGCATTTTAGCCCGGCTTTGCCGCATTGGACCCCTGAAAGAAGACGGTGAATTGATGATGATCATTTGGCACCGACCACATGAAGTCAATGCATGGGCTCATGTCATGGGGGGTTTAATAGAATTAGAGAGACTCTGTTTTTTTTTTTAATTATCTTTTTCGGGTTCTTAATTTTATATCCTTAATTTGTGTGTAGTTATTTTAAGAGTTAGGCTATGTATTTTGGTCAAGTTAGTGGAAACAATGTGAGTTGATTTAATTTGTCCCATGAATGGTTGCTTTCAAGATTTATTAAATGGCGTGGATGGGGGCAAAAAGAAGGTTTCCTTTTTAGGACATACTTATCCCTTCCTACTGGATTTGATTTATATGCTTAATAATTCAATTGGTTCAATGGCGCACACAGATTTAAGGGGAGCCTAGAATAAAATGACCAATCAAAATATATTTATAAAAGATAAAAAGGGTGTTTTATAAGTTTACTTCAGTATGACGTAACCGCTAATTCAAATCCTTATCACAATTATCATCTTCAAGTGGCGACTGAGCCGGCAATTGAGCTGGAATCTGAGTTGAATAATTACTCAGATGTGGGGTTGAAGATTCACAGCTACAGTGAAATTAAAGGAAATAAAAGTTTGCGTTGCTCACTCACGTGAATCGTGATTCTTTCAGCTTTCAGCTTTTGTTTTTCGTTTTAACAGAAGCTGTTGAAGCTTGAATGGTGGCTGCAGCATCCCTGGAACTACGAGCAAACACCTCGACACAAGCAGTTGTTTGATAATTAATATGTTGGGTTTTTTCAAGTGAAATATCTGGATTGTCCCAAATCTCTTGTTTGCTCGGAAAATGTCATAATTAGGTTAATGACTCATTAAAAGCAGGTGTTTTTGAGATTGAGACGGCTCCGCAGGTCTGTGCTATCCATCACTCTATATGCATTTATAATTAGCCTTTTTTTATATATCGGTTTTAGAGGTTATTCATGAATAAGTAGGCCTGTACTCTGGCAAAAGGAGACAACCATGTCCATGGCCAACTAGCTGTTTGTTCTAATATTGTCAAACAAAGGAACTATTGATTTGATTTGTTGGTTCATTAATTATTTTTTTTAATATTTACGTTATAAATTCACTAATAATTACAATTACATTAATTTTACAAGAGTAATGTCAAACAAATTCTCATATAAATTTATTTTGTACAAACTAACGTAATATTAATTTATTGGTTGAATAAAAATATAAAATAATAAAAATAAATCATATGGGTCAAGTGATATTTAATTTAATAAATCTTATCATGTCACATCAATTTGTATAAAATAAGTTTGTATAAGAGTTTGTGGCTATATCATTACTCTTTTAAAAAACCTTTTATAATTAATTATATTTATGTGATAACAAAACTTACATATGCGAGTTTGTGATAGTCTGAATTTACTTTTAATATATTATTCAAAAGAAACTCCATTTATACACTCAAAAGAACTCACAGGAAAGTAATTTACCATCCCACTACTAGATGCTTCTCAATTTTTTTTTTCTTTTTATTCCCTTCATCATCATTTGTTAAGTACTGTAACTATAGATCGTGTTAAAGAGAGAGAGAGAGAGAGATTATCATACCACTATATGTTGGTATAAGCAATTTTTTTTTTTACATATTGGCCAAAATTTTTTTGTTATACTTCTCAAATTATCCATTGCATTCACAACAAACTTTGATATGTTATCACTTTCATGCTATTGATTTTTTGACAATATCATTCTATGATGCCTTAACTTGTCTAACCATTAATATCTTTTTTTCCTTCCCTTATGCTTTGGGTTAATTTGCAGTCTCTCTAAAAGTCTTGAATGCTAAAACCCATCATCAGCCAGCCAAGGTTGAATACAGAACAACTTTCAATGGAGTAATTATCCCTTTTGCTCGTCGAATGAGTATGTAATTTCATTTTCATAACCTTTTTTCTTTACGACAATGATGTTCTTATGTCGGGTGTAAAGTGTAAACTTCCAACCCCTTCCCCCCCCCCCCCCCCCCCCCCCATTAAATTGACTTCTCTCTGTGCAAAAAAAGGTAAATGTACTTCTTTTTGCTAACATGTATTAGTTATTATTGCAGTCCTTCAAGAAAGTTCTTTAATCTTTATCACTTCCTATGACTTACATAGTGCTTCACAGTTGGCCTTTCACTGAAAATATAGTTTACTGACTAGAAGGTAAAACCTTATGAAAAACGTGAATTAGTGGAGGGTTATCATGAGCCGTTTGCAGCCACTAGCTCTTAAAAAGAGTGTATAATTATTGGAAGACTTTAGCTATGTTGGAATCCACCTAACGGGCACGAATCTCAGTTAATAAATAATAAATTATAATAAATTTTATATTTTTTATAACTTTACGTATGTAGTTGAGATTCGCGCTCCACCATAGGTGAACTCTAATATAGCTGTAGCCTTATTTTAAAATGAAATTAATATTTAAAATGTTTTTGGCAATACTGATTAAGGCTCAATTTTCAGAAATTTATTCCTTGACCCTACATGTATCCCTTTTAACGGCCAACAATTAATATGCACTCATGTAATTAGAAATTATTTCGTGAGTAATTTTTTATGTGTTATGTCGGACAATTATTCACATAGGGTGTATTCGGAAAATTGAATTATGAGGTATTAAAATTATGTTCACATTAACTTAATACCAATAACATGTTTGACTAAATTTAGGGGCTCATTGTGGTGCATTACACAAACTCAAGGTTCCCTCGGATTTGGGTAATCCGGTGGCAAGCAAAAGCTTTTGCCCTAATGAGGCAAATATTTTATTTAAATAATTATTTTATTATTAAATAATAATATAATAAATAAAATATAAGAATAAATTATATGGTAATATTATTTTATTATTTTATTATTTAATAATATGTTTATATATTAATAATTATTTTTTAATTTTTTTAATAATAAATAAATATAAAAATAAATTATGCTATAATATCATTTTATTTCATAATACGATATTTTATTATATTATTATATAATGTTATATTTATATATTAATAATTCATATAAAATTTTAAATAAATCAAATTAATATAATATTAAATTAATACAGTATAGTGTAATATCAAATATTGTATAATATTCTTATAAAATAATGTTAATACAATAAAACATAATATAATACATCTTCATTAAATAATGCAACACAGTGTAATACAATACAATGTACCAAACGCATCCATAGAACATATTGGTTTACCAAAGAGCTCTAACTTTTAGACAAAAGAATTTGACAAAGTAATGACAAAAAATAACGATATATCTACTTTGATTTAGGGTATGTTTGTGATCGAGGTTGGGCAACTATAACTTAAAAGTTACAGCACTAAAATATTTGGTAAACACCAGCAGCTGTAGCTTGAAAGCTACGTTGGTATATTTTTCACTTGTATGATGGAAAATCTATTATATTTTTAATTATTTTGTCAAAATTATTATTTAAAATTTATATTTATTATATACTATTAAATTTTGTTTCATAATTGTAGTTTTTTTTTCCACAGCAGCTGTAGTTTAAAACTTATAACACCTTAATCCCAAATAGGACTTTACGGTGTTAATTAAAAATAATTAAGAAATACTTTAAACGACCGGTCATATACGTTAATTTGTCCCTTTATCATTTTTCTTACCCAGGAAGTATAGGTTGATAAAAATTTAAAACAATAGCCAAAGCCAAGCCTAATGTGCAACACTCTCGTATTTCTAAGCACAACCAAAGCTAATAGAATGAGAATCAGATGATTTTGAATGGAGCTTTTAACGGCCCTAAAAAATCTTTACAATACCTTTTTCGAACTCTATTCCCTAAGGTACCTAGCTTATTTTATAAAATACTAATCCGCAAATTAAAATCAAGCATCTTTGATTTATAAATGCATACAAATCCTAAACCATTAAACTATTTTCTTCTTGTCACATAATTTCCATCTTCATAATTCTTAATTCTTAAAAGTTTCTCAAAAAAAAAAAATGAAAATTTAAGATATATATGTAAATTATGAAATGGAGTTTGTGTAAAAAGATTATTAAAGTTTAATTTATTTATGTATGTAATTGAGTTTTTTTGTTCAATACAAAAAGAAAGATTACTTTATCTTCAGTTATTTAGGAAATTTCAATTAAATTTTTTTAGAAATTTATAGGGGTGTCGAATGGTTTACTAAGAGATTTTACGTAAAATCCAAAAAAAAAAAAAAGAGAAATTAGGGGATGTACTGACAATCAGTGTGGGATGGATGATCATAGAAACAGAACTCTTCCAAGATGGGCCGAATCCGGTTTTGTAGGAAATACTAGCATTTCCGGTCCATATGCCAATCAATTGGGGCCATTCAACAATCCAACTTACTTACGCTCGTCGTTTCGCTTTCTCGACTTCGCGTTTCGATTTTGCTTTCTTCCTTCGGGATTAATTGTGGTCGCAGCCACAGTGACGGGGCAACCCCGGCCCGCAACGCGGACAGAGGGAGTACGATCGAGAAGCCAATCAGAGAGACGAAAGAGAAGTAGTGGTTGTTATTTCGTATGGCAACCCTACTCTCTTTCCTCTCGTCTCTCCCTCTTTCTCATTCACCACCTCCTCAACGCCGCCGTTTTCCTCCGTCTCCTTCTAATTTCTCTCCTCTTCGCTTCACAGCGAAAGAACCTCGAAAATCACGAAGCTTAGCCGTGTCTTCATCTTCGTCATCGTCGTCATCTCCGTTCGATGATTTCTGCTCAAAACTGAATTCGCCGTTGCCTGATTCATCAACAAAGGTCAATTCAGCTTCTATATTTGGTTTACCATTTCTAGCTGTACTTGATTGATTGATTGCTAATTGAATTGTTTGAAGCTCGTGGTTTGCATTGTTGATGAGTAAATGCATAGAATTTTCGTGTTTCTGCTCGTTCTTTACTAATATTTTTGGAATTTGAGTTTAGTTGATGATTTTGGATAGCGAATATTTAAACGAATTAAATTGAAGTTTAGACAAACCTGAATAATCACTTAGGCTCCGTTTGGTTGCTGGAAAATTGAAGCTTCAGCCGTGAAGTGAAAGTTGATGGTGTTTGGTAAATAATAATTTTGACAAAGTAGTAAAAGTAATCTAGCTTTTTCGTCGGACAGCCAGTTGCAAGTGTTTACCTAACACTTTAAGCTACAGCTGCTAGACAGTAAATCGGAGCAGAGCCTTATTAACATTAGCTTTGATTAAGCTGCAATTGAATGTTTAGTTGCTGAGATAATGTACGACCACGTTCTTAGGCTAATTCGATTAGCTTTGATGGATGGAATTTTTTGATGAGGAAAGTTTCAAGTTTAGCTTCAAGTTATTAAATCTGAATAATTTGAGTTGCTGATTTGAAAATTGGAATGTTGACGTAAGGCATTGTGATGGGAAAAAGCACGTGTACATGAAGATTTTGATCAGAACTTATTCGATTCGGCTACTCAGAATTGTTATGAGCTTTAAGTACATAAATATATTCAGATATGATTTCATTTATATGCTTTAATAGAATGATCATGTGGTAGATTTTGGACTTGACACTAGATTGTTTATTCTTATAGAAATCGGTGCTAGCAAGTATGATACAAGAGGTAGAACCATTAGATGTGACCCTCATCCAAAAGGACGTTCCACCCACTACCTTGGATGCCATGAAAAGAACAATCTCAAGCATGTTGGGTTTACTTCCATCTGATCGGTTTCATGTATTTATAGAGGCTTTGTGGGAACCTCTCTCTAAGTTATTGGTGTCTTCAATGATGACCGGGTAAGTTCATCTTCAATCTCATATACATTCTGCAATATGTTTGATGCTCTTTTGGTTTCCCAAGAGATGAGACTAGAACAGAAGTACTGATTTCGTGGTTATTTGGGATGATTTTGGCACATCCATATTTTTCTTTTAACCAATTCATGTCACTCTCGTGTCAGTTTTGTTTGTGGTAATTGTTATAAAAATGGATTTTGTGACACTGATATTTTGAGCATAATTTGTTTAACGGTTCATGTATCATTAGTCATTTTCAAGTTTTTTAAGAGTTCATGTATCATTAGTTATTTTCAAGTGTATTTAATTTACTAATTTCCACAAATCACTGGATCACGTATTTGAGACTTAGGAATGGTATTTTTTTTCTTTGGTTTTAGGTATACATTGAGGAATGCTGAATATAGGCTTTGCCTTGAGAGAAATCTTGATGTACATGAAGGAGATGGTGAAAATCAAACATCAGAATGTTCCCAAACTGATTTGCATGGGATGTTGCTTAATAGGGAAAACATTGATGAGTTTTCTGGAAAAAATGAGTTATCATCTGAATTCCAACAAAATGTTGATGACTTAAACGAGGACATTTGTGTTGAAGGCCTTGGTGAAATGACCCCTGAAGTTCAACAATATATTCTTAATTTGCAGTCTCGTTTATCCTCTATTAAAAAGGTACGTCATTCCAAGGAACCTCCGTTAGTGGGTTGCCGACCATCATATTCGTTTTGTTAATTTGTTCAATTTCATAATTAATCAGTTAATATGTTCATTAGAATAACTGATGTGGCTTTCAGAATATATGAAGGGAGAAAGTGCATCTTTGTACGTGGCCTTTACTTTTTAGCTATGGCAAAGCTTATTTTAGCTGAGTCGTATGAATGGACTATTTGCTTAGATAGCAAAGTTTTGAATTTTTCTTGTCAGTGATGAATATGTTGTTGTCGCTGAAATATTTAGAACCTTAGGATATTTTGGGGTAGCACATTTGTACTGTTATATCTCAATAACATTTGTCCATCTGCATCTTACTGTAGATGAGTAATTGTATTGTTTGTAGTTTTTTTATTTCATGTATGTATTCGCAATACTTGGCTTTTCTATTTCAAATCACCCTCAAAACTCTCTCTTACACACTCAGAGACGCAAACACACACCTTCTGTCTTTTTCTTTCCTTCTCATTTTTAACTTTTGCATTAATGGAACCAGAGTCCCTCGCTACCCATGTTAGAGGGATTTGAATCCAAAATCTCTTGTTCCTCGCCAATATGTTTTACCAGTTGAACTTGAACCACCTAGCAACCCCACACAACTTCTTTTCTGTCTCATTTTCTTTCAAAAATATATTTCTGCTGTTGAGGTTTCTGGAACAGATTCCATGAAGTGAAAGAGTTGTGCCAATTTCTTTTATCATCTTTATTTATCATATGATTAGGGATACTTTTTTCATTTGTTGATATCAAGCCGATCAACCCTGTATGTGCTGCCGCAAAATGTCCTGAGCCGATCAACCCTGTACGCACATTTGTAATGTTTTGTTGTTTTGAATTGTTTTTTATTTTTGTTCCTATCTGCAGTGTTGTTTATTTTGCTTTCTTACATTTTTTTTTCTGCTTTGTTCAAGGAACTTTGTGAAGTTAAGAGGAAAAGCTCTGCTCTTCAAATGCAACAGTTTGTTGGAGAAGAAAAGAATGATTTGCTGGACTACTTAAGGTCTTTACAACCTGAAAAGGTTTGCCTTAGTTCTCTAAACGTTACTGAGCATATTTCATGAGAAACACTGTTTTAACCTTTTCTTCTCTGTATATTTTTCGATGACTAAACTTTATTCTTCAGTCTTTTTCTTCCCCAGCAATGGAGAGAAGTAATACGCTTACAAAAACTGTCATGATTATTGGGTGTTTTAATGCTAGTTTAGGATAATTGTGAGAAGTAACCTGCTGGAAATTTTACTGTTCTTACTTGAATTTGTCTTACTGATTCATTATTTGAACCTGTTGATCTAGAAAATTTTCCTGATATTTGTTGTTTTACTAGAAGAAAATCTGGAATGGTAAGCATTGCAACTCCAAGTATTTTGTAAGGTTTTGAGTTTTCCTTATTCGATTTGTTAAGAAATTGAATGGAGTATTACAATTGGGATTCAGATAGTTTAACATTCAATAAGATGGCTTGCTTGTGACACGTGTAACTTAAGTTGTGATTGTCCTTGTTGCCTAATCAATGCACGTGGAAGTTAATGACTTAGAGGAGTAGTGCGAAGCAGCTTATAACATTTTGATTTCTTTATATTCATAAGCCCATGAATCTAGAACTATCTGATTCCTTTGTCTTTTCAGTTAAATTTTAATCCTTTATGCTGCTAAGTTTTAGTCTAATTCATGTCCATGGTTGTCTAGGGACAAGGTATGGCTTTTGGTTTATCTGTTGGCCGTGCTTAGTGCAAAATATCAGGTTATACTGACATGATCTTCATCAATTTTTCTACATCTTCAACCTGTTCTTGTATGGGATATAGTCAGACAATTCTCTTAGTAAACTTTTTCTCCTATAACATAAGTTCTGTTATGTGGCTCTTTCTTGCTCAATGTTGCATCTTCCCATAATCCCATACTAGTTTGGCCAACTTCTTTTACACTCACACATGGAAGCATTTCTTCACAACAAATTTCTGGTATTTTTTTTTTTTATGTGCTAGAACTAGTAATTGTGATATGAACAGGTGGTTGAACTATCGGAGCCTACATGCCCCGAACTGAAAGAAACAATCCACTCTGTGGTTCATGGTCTCCTTGCAACCCTTTCTCCTAAGATGCATTCTAAGGTTCCTCCACTGGAGAACACCGCAACTGGAATGGTAAATATTTGGAGCAAAGATTGTGCTGAACTTGTTGAAAATACTTCGCTCCACTTCCAGCCGCAGATTTCATTAACTCGGGACTACCTAGCACGCCTTCTTTTCTGGTTACCTTTCTTTCTCTTATCATTTCTGCAGTGTGTTTATCTCAAACAGTCTTTGGGAACTTGGATTTTGATGGTATCTGCTCTTTGTTTCCCTTGTCAGGTGCATGCTGTTAGGACATTATCTTAGAGGGCTGGAGTACCGAATGGAGCTGATGGAACTTCTGTCTTTGACAAGTGACGCCGAAAATGATGTGCATGGCAATGAGCAGGTTGCTTGAGAGTTGCTCTCCATTGCAAATGCTTCCATCTGTACATACATTTGTTTTTTGCTGCATACAAAGTGTGTTCTCCAAGACGCTGGAAGTGATGTACAAATTTAGGCCGCGTAAGCTGCGGTTGATGAGGAGTACATTAGTGTATAACAGGATACATTTCTCTTGTTTTTAGCGAGCAACCACATTGTTTTTTCTCCCCTGCTTTCGGAACAAGATTTTCTATTTCCCTAGAAAACGTTTTCTTATTACTGTCACTTGATCATTGCTATGGTTAAAACGATACAAAAGGCAAAGGAAACAATTGAAATATATGCGAATTAGAAGACCAAGGTAAACAAAACAAAAACCTAAAGGGAAATGTTAAGTATCAAGAAGAACGAGAGAAAGACGAGAGAATGAAGCTTGTGTTGAGAGAAGAGAGAGAGAGAAAAAGCTGACAGAAGAGAGAGAGAGAGGAGGTAAAACAACAATTTAAATTGTAGTTTTTCTCGTCTTTCTCTCGTTCTTCTTGATATTTAGTAGTACTTTTTTTTTTTTTTTTGATAGAGCTTAGACTAAAGTTTTTGTTTCCAGCCAAAGGAACTAAATTCAAATTAACATTGTTTTAATGGTAATATGGAGCCAAAATGTTAGAAAATTAGAATGAGGTAACGTGGAGTATTTTCTCAAGATTTAAATTTCCTCATCAGGGAGATTAATCGGTTTTTGTATCCTACTCGCATGAGTGGAAAGAGATGCGAGTAGAAAGAAGTTGAATTGTTGTTAGGCTTCTAGAAGAGGTTTTTCAATTTCTATTAAATTCTTTCAGAAGAAATTATTTTTGAAGGACTTCTAGAAGAGAAATAGATTACTTTACCTGAAATGTTAGTTTAATTTGTTGTATTTTATCTATAACAAATATCTCATATAGGTGTCTGTATGTTTTTAAATATTAGAGCCTCGACTCTATTTCGGAGGTGTCAGGTATAGCTAGAGCCGGAGTAAAAAAGAAAAAAGAAAATTTTAGACCTGTAATTTCAATTCAATTTTTTTTAATACACAGCTCCTATCATTTGAAGAGCTTATAGAAGAGAAAGAGATTAGTTTAACTGAAATAAAATATTAATTTTAATTTGTTATATTTTAAACATTAGGAGTTTCTTGACGCTAATCAGGATGTGGAGCTAGCGTCAAAAAGGGGAAATACACACACACACACACACACACACTGTGTATTTGACTCATGTATATAACTTCAACAATTTGACATTTTAACCCCCAAAGACTTTTTCATCTCTCAATTTCTAATTAAGTGGTGTTACACATTCCAAAATTTTTTGTCTCAAAAAATTATCCAAACAATGTTGCATTCATCAATTGATTGGTGAGATAATACAATTAATTCACTTGGATCTTAGAAAAATTATCAATCACTCAATTAATGACACATCATTTGAGTCAAATTTAATTAAAAAAAAGAATTTGAGGTCTTTTCGAGTTCTGAACTGAACTGAATCGAACCGTATTATGGCAATTTGGTTCGGAGCAAAAAACCAAATGGTTTAGAAACTTTGAACCATTTTTTTTTATATTTGGTTTGGTTCAAAATCGAACCAAATTACCGAACCAAATGGTTCAAGAAAAAATTAAAATTAAAATTAAAAAATAATTAAGAATTTATCTCTTTTTTTTATTTATGTTTGTTAGTTAATACATGATATTATATCTGTCATAGCATACACTTTATTTTATTGTTAAACTTTATTATTTTAATTTATTATTGTTAGATTTTATTATATTGATTATCATTTATAGATTTATAGATTATTTTTAGAATTTATTATGTTAATTTATTATTGTTATATTTTATTATGTTGTTTATTGTTTGCTAATTTATAGACTTAAGATTATTGTTGTATTAATATTTAATAGTGTATTATTATATTATATTTTTTTATTGAATAATGAATATACAGGATAAAAAAACATAACAGAACCGAACCGAACCAAATTAATTCGGTTCGGTTCTATAATTTAGTTCGCATTTGGTTCATAAATTCATGAACCATTTGATTTCAATTTGGTTCGATTCTAGGACTGAACCGAACCAAACTAAATAGTGCCCACCGTACTATCTATGCAAAAGTGGCAAACAGTTAATAGATAAAGACTACGAAAACTAAAGATTCTCTTGTAAAACTAAAAGAATTGAGGCTAGACTCTATTGCTGTGTTTACTTTCTGGAGTGGGAGTGAGGAGTGTGGATTCCTTCCACTCCAGTGTTTACTTCAACTAATTAGGGAAGGATTGGGAATCCCACTCCGTGGGCTCCACCCATTTTATATTTAATAAAATAAAATAAATAATATTATATTTATTTAAATATTATTATTATATTTAACTAAATAATAATTTGCATTGATTATAAGTTAAAATTACTTAAAAATAATTATATTATATTAATAGAGAATTAATAAATATTAATATATGATATCTTTATTTAATAATATAATATTATTATATTTATTTTAAAAATAATAGTACTTTATTTATTTAATATTAATAATTAATAATAATAAATAGTTTATTCTAAGAAAATATTAATTTTGTACTAAATAATATTATATTAATAAATAATAAATATAATATAATTATATTAAATAAAATAAAGTTTCATTTTATATTTACCCTTCTTTTTATTAAATTTACTATAATTATATTTAATAAATATTTAAATAATAATATTATATTTAACTAAATAATAATTGGGTTTGATTCTAAGTTTAATTTACTTAAAAATAATATTAGTATATTAATAGAGAATTAATAATATTATTATATACCATCTTTATTTGAAAATATAATATTATTATATTTATTTAAAAATTATAGTATTATATTTATTTAATATTAATAATTAATACTAATAAATAATTTATTCTAAGAAAATATTAATTTCATACTATGTTAATAGTAAAAATATTTCATTTATATTGCCGTTATCAACAATTTTTAATTTATATAATTAAAATTAAAATTAATAAAAATTGTGATGGTCATAATTAAGAATATTAATTATTATTATAAATTAAAATAAATGTTTATTCATTAAATATATTTTTATTAACTTTGTAATTAAAAATTATTATTCTTTAAATAAGGATAAAATTCTAATTTAAAACTATTTACTCCCAATCCATGTCAAAGTAAACACATAAATTAGATTATGATCTTCATTCCATGCTTCAATTCCAGTGCAAGTAAACAACATACTCCCAATCCCACTCCACACTCCCAATCCTAGTATTCCTACTCCTCAGGATTCCTAATTCCAATCCAAAAAGTAAACGCTACCTATATCTAGACGGCGAATCAATGAATTACATGAACTGCATTCATGTTGAAAATATATACTAACATCAGAAGTCAACAACTTGGAATTGATAAACGAGGGAATTAATTAGATGGTATGAATTAAAAAATGAAATGCAAAAAAGAAAAAGAAAAAAAGATTCGTACTAATAGATATATGTTTCTCTCTTAAGACACCGAAAATCTCTATAATAATATTCTCTCTCATGCAAAAAAGTAGCTATTCCATATTTCATGCAAACTGTACTTCTACTTCCTTCATCCTATATTCTCTCCGTAATTATAATCTTTGTATTAAAATAATAATATTAATAATAATTAATAAGAGTTTGGATTCGGAAACTCTTCCAACTAAAATTAATTCCTTTATATCGCCCATTGACAAGCCTCCCATAGGCTTTTTTCCCTTCTTGTTGTTGCCTGTTTGATTGGCTCTCTCTTTATCATGGAAGGAAGAAGAGATCTTGGTGACCACGGAGATGATCTCCGATGGAGGTTTCCGCCACCAGATAATAACAGCCGCCATCCGGTTACTACTTCACAGCAAAGCCACGTTGCTTCACAAAACCTCCATCTCATCCCAATTTACCAAAAGCCTAATCAGCAAGACTACCACGTTGAAAACCCTAGTTTGCAAAACCCCACAACCCAAGACCAACCGAGTGGTCATCTCCATTATTCCAATTATCCATACGATAAATTTCTCGCCATGGAACCTAGCACGTGCCGTTGCCGAACTCCTGAAAGCAGCTTGAGTAGGCCAAGTCAATCCGCTGCTCATCGTCCTCCTCTTAGTCAGTATCTTCCGTACCCTATACCCCTCAACCAAGCTCAATATTCATTTATAAATTCTTTACCTACGTCTTTCCCATTAGAAAATCATGAAACCATTGATTTGCAAAGCGGTTTTGATTTACAAAGCGGCTTCGAGGGTCTGAAAATTGACGGTCTTGGTCTTCCGAGGCCAAATAATTTAACTGTTCAGCGAAATTTGGTCGCAGCAACAAATCGATATGCGACTACTAACAATGCTAGTCCCAGTTATTCCAATCTTTCTCATGGATTTTTGTCCGATCATCATCACTTGGGGTCATCTACTAATGCCAGTGCTAGGTATAACAATTTTTATGCAAGGGCTCGACACCATCATCATCTAACGAGTTACTCCTCGATTGAGGAACTGAGAGGCCGGATAATTTTGGTGGCGAAAGATGAACAAGGGTGCCGTTTCTTGCAGAAGAAGGTTGATGAGAGAAACCCAATTGATATTGAGATGATTCTTTCCGAAGTGATAGATGATTTGCATGAGTTAATGAGGCACCAGTCGGCTAATCATCTCATCCAAAAGCTCATTGGAGTACTAAATGAAGAACAAATGACAAAACTCATTCTCTCCGTCGTCAGTTCTCAACAAAGACTCCTCAGGATTTGTGACGACTTATCAGGGTACCATTTCCTATTTGTCTTTATACTTTATGTAATAGTTTTTTTTCCCTTAAAAAAGAAAAGAAAAGAAAAGAAACTAGCTTGTTAATTGATTTAACTTTTTTATTTTTTGAAGATCTCGTGTTATGCAGAAATTGTTGGATGCTGGCGAGTACCCTACTCGACAGCAATTGACCCAAGAGCAACAATCTTTGCTTGTGTCGGCTCTGAAGAATATTACTGTCTCGCTGAGCAAGAGCCCGCACGGTAATCACGTGATTAAACGATGCTTGCAAAAATTTCCCCCTGATTATACCAAGGTAATAATGATACCATTACGCTTGTGCCGCCTGTGAAATTTGATTTTCTAATAATTGCATGAACGATTAATTTAAGTTGCCAATGATAATTATTCATTGATATTTCCAAAATTTTGAGGTAAAATGACTGACATGCTGATTCTATAAGATTTATGTGGAAAGAAAACTTCAGAAAGAAACAACTTATCATGCAAGAATATCACTTCAGTTAATTTATGATAATTCATGGTTTGAATTGTTTTGTTGGGCTTTTTGGTTTGTTGGTACTCTTTTTGAGGTATAGAATTTTTCTAAAGATGTACCGAAACCTAAATGTTAAGTTAGCCACACTTCTAAATGCCATTTCTTCCCGCCGCATCCGTCTTCAGGACGATCTAGTCACAGGTTTTCACTTCTCAGTGAGTGAAAGATTTGTCCCCGGGTGTACGCTGAAAGCTTCTATAGTAGAACTCATTCGAGAGGGCTTGGTAGTCTTAAGAGGGTACATTTTCACATGCTGTATCTCATAATTAATCTTTTAGGGTAGAGTAAAATTTTGAATCTCAATCCATATAAGGGTGAAATAATAAGATGCGTTACCGGTTAAGATATAAAAATTTATAATACTATTATGTCATTTGTCAAATGAGCTAGGGTTTAATTTTATATCATATAATTTTGTATTTCAATTTTGTAATAAATTAAAATTCCATATTCCAGGAAATTAGTCTATGCTAAAAAGAAAGTATTATGTTCGAGTTGATCATCATGTTTACATAGTCCTAACAAAGGAAAAGAACGACTTTCCCGTTTATAAATCTTCTGATATGTACAAATCCTCCAATATCTTGCAGGATCTCATGGAAGAAATCGCAGAGAATTGCCTCGACTTAGCAACAGATAGAAGTGGATGCTGTCTATTGCAATACTGCATACCTCTTGCTCAGGAAGAACAGAAGGCACGCCTTATAGCTGATGTGGTAGCCAATGCTTATGTCCTCTCTGAACATTCTTATGGGTACTTCTTTTTTTCATTCTTTTACACTCTTGTCGTTTGGCAAAATGGTCGCAAGACAATTACTTATAGAAATGGTCACCAGACCCTTTTTTGGGACAACCCTTAAGAGGTGTATATGACCATTTCTGAACACAAAATGAGATCTCTCGGTGGCCCAAAATTCTCGGCAACTATTTTTTGAAATCATGGGATGTTGTTGTTCTTTAACCTACATATCGAATTCATTTCCTTAATGAAAGATTATATCGTTTCTTTAATTTCAGGAACTATGTTGTGCAGTACATACTTGGATTGAAGATACCTCAAGTTACAGCTGATGTAGTTGCTCAGTTGGCGGGGAGGTATTTCGCTCTTTCACTAGGAAAATGTAGCAGCAATGTCGTTCAGAAATGCTTGTTAGAATCAGGAGAGGAGCAATCCACAGGCATTATAAACGAAATTATAAGGCATCCAGAGATTGTGCAACTTATTCTTGACCCTTATGGAAATTATGTTATTCAGACAGCCTGGGATGTATCTCAGGTTAGATCATCCCCACTACCATGCCTTTTGCATTATCTTACTCGGTTCTAATTAAGGCTAAATTTCGTATCTGTTTGGTATTATGGTAAAGTCAAGCTTAAATTAAATTAGATGAGTGTTTGATCAACACCACTAAGGATCAGTGTGCAGTATTGATTTTTAAGCCAATGTGATTTTTTTTTTCTCCCAGTTGGAGTTTTTTTTTTTTTTTTTTTTAAAAATGAAAACATGAGAATTGAATTGAAACCTTAACAATATGAAAAATTAACACATGAGATCTAATGGAATTCAACTGATGGAGCACTGACCTCTCCATTTTTGTTTTCTTTCTCTTTGTTTGACAAACCAGGGACGGAGGATCCGGCAGACTCTTTACGATCTGGTTGTAGACAATTCTCCATTCTTGCAAAGCCACATGTATGGGAAGAATGTGCTGGCAAAAGTCAGAGGAAACAAGAACCGCTTTCATAATCGTGTAGCAATGTGGTAGCAATAAACTTGATGATGAAACCCAAGTGCTCGAAGCTTTTGGACTTGTTGCATGTAGCATTTCCCTCTATCAGAACTTGAAAAAAAATTGTTGTTGCAGTCTGGCACTGTTAAATTGATGTGTGTGTTTTAGGGTTTTGGGTTGTAGGTTAGAGAGTTGGTACGTATGCAGGAGAAAATCTCTTGCAAGGTCATGTTTGTTTGTGTTTTTGTGTTTGTGATTGTGCTCCATTGTTGGTTGTTATATCATTATTAGTCGATTTGGGAATTCCTATATACACAATATTGGGTCTAGTAAATTAACTTCGGATATACTTCTTCTTCTCCTTTTGAGTTGTCAAACTAAAAGTTATAGAAATTTTTGTTTGATCCGTGTATGATCTGGAACGAAATTCTTGCTTTCTTTTACTTTATTTATTTATTTCAATCTTAAGATCTAACTATCCATCTAAGATTCAATTAGGCCAATATCTGTTTTCAGTGGTAAGAAGCCGCTAAGTTCTAAGCTTGAGTCTCACTAATTTGCGTTATCAGGAATTTAGAGTTTATAAATCAGAAGTTGAAGTTGGCTGAGTCCTCATATCTTGTGGAATTTCGAAAGATTAGGTTGGTTTGTTTCTCGGATTATCATGGCAAGACGAAGTCAGTCCTATACTATTAAGTTCCAGTTTAGATTGTAATTTTCAAAGAGTAATATAATAAGTGATTATGTAAATAAATAAATAAATAATCTATTAGACCATACACTATAGATTTGTTTGCAAATTTATGACAAGTTTTTATGACACTCAATACACTTGGCGTCCGCAATTTTTAGGCCACTAGTCTGCTCTAATTAAAAAAATCTATAGTGTCTGGACTAATTCATAAACATCTCTCTCAATTTCACTCTCTCAAAATGGCTTCAGATTCAGATTCTGCCCTTTCACCAAGAGTGCATGCAATAGCTCTATAATTCATCGAGGAAATCACAAGAAATGCTGCTGCGGTAGCCTCGTACGGCACAAATTCGGCGGAGCTACTGATAGAGAGACGTTTAAATCCAAACTTCCTGTAATTACTTAACGAGGATGTTAAGCCTGATGTTCATTGCATAGCTAATGGGGATCGTTCTACTATTTTTGCTAGCCAGTCCGTCTCTAAATTCCTCTTATATAACTATGGTTCAAACACTACAAAACTATAACCCCTAGGAGATTACTTACTATTGTGTTGCCATGTATCCGTTTATCATTACCTTTTTCTCTCCTTTTTTTTTTTTTTCCCTGAAAAGCTATGCAGTAGCGGGACCTGCAGTGGGGATCAAATGCTCTTCCCTAAAACTGAAGAAGAGATGGATCGTCGCCAGTTTCAGTACAACCTTTTTATGGCAATGTTGAATCGGTAAGTTTTTTTTTTTAATAATAATAAAACTAATTAAAATTAAAGTGTGTGCCAAGGCAGCTTTTTTTTTTGTAATGAAAATAGTTTTGGATGAAACAGTTATTGACAAGGGCGAAACCCTACACAGACCACAGGCAAGCTCCTGGCTCGTCCTCTGACCAACAGCTTAATGTAAAGTGACAAGTTCAAGGCTGAACTGCATAACCACCCTTTCAAGATCTGTACGAGCCCTTTTGAGGCCATTCTATGTGCTGACTCATTACAGAGCATGCATACACACATGCTTTGTGGCCTGCTCCAGCGCGAACAAGTTCTCAGGCTTGGCGCTGTCTATGCCTCCGGTTCCCCGAGAGCCTTGAGATTTCTTCAAATTCATTTGCAGTTCTTCTTTCTAATGGCATTGAAACTGGCACACTGAACCAGTAAATTACCGACTCTTCAATTAGGGACTGCGTGGCCAACATCCTTGAGCCCCAACCGGAACTTGCCCAATTTATAAGAACGGAATGTTCAAAGCAAAATTGGGAGGGAATCATCAGTAGAATTCGGCCAAACACAATTTTTTTTGACTCTATTGTCACCCGAGCTATGGCACAACATATTCCTACGCTCGATTATTACAGCGGCGGATTACCAATAGGAAAATGCTAGGGAGTGAGAGGAACGAGAGAATGACGAGAGAAACGATATTTTTTGCTGCCGTTTTGCTTCTTGTTCCTCTCGCTACCTAAAACATTAAAATAATAAAAGAATGAATAAAGAAAGAGTGCTTTATCGCTGCGTGCAGAGGGAAATCTTATCAACTTTTCTCCAGCCCTGACTTTCCTCTCTCCCTCACGCTCCTCTCTCACGCAAATATCACCATCTTCTCAACTAGTCGACATCCTCTTTCCCTCACGGCTTCCAGCAAAAATATTTCGGATTGCAGAACAAATTAAAGTACATACCTTTTTTTTTCATTTAAACGGCCACATGTAATAAGCTAAGTTGTAGTTTCAGTCTCTGATTTGGATTTATCAAGGTGGTATCCAGAAGTGTCATCCTCAGGTTTTGATTTGGAAACCCAACCATTATCAATTGGTTTTGTTTTTTGTTTTGGGACTGTAAGCATAGCCTTCAGGATTTGGTTTTCTAGTTTCAGGATTGAAATTGTAAACTATAAACACTTGCAGAGGCAAGGATTAACAATGACAAGAGAATCAAAGAAGCAATATTGAAAAGGAAGCAGTTGGTGATATATAGCCATTAATTACAAGAGAAGCAGATAATTAAATAGATATGCATGTCATAAGTTGCCACCATATGGATGATCCCCAATGTATAAGTAACTCGACAGCGCTTACGATTGATTTTCAGGTGGGTGTAAAATGGGCGAACTTGAATTATTAGGCTCTCATAAGAAAGGCTTTCATAGTTATGTGTGGCGACATGACATCCAAAAATTTTAGACTTTGTTGTTGCTCATCAATAATTACAGACGAAGCAGATCATCCAACTCTAATATCCTTTTGCTCATCAGTAACCCTATGTTGATTCATTAAGACTTCATTTAATTTTCAATTGATTTTCGTATTTAAAATATGAGCCGATACATCCTGTCATCACTTCTATTTGTGTTAAATGTTTCATTTTGATGGCCGTGAGCAGTTCGTGAAAGGCTGGCTGGAGAGGGAGGAGGCCATGAGCAGTTCGTGAAAGGCTGGCTGGAGAGGCTGTGAGCAGTTTCTGGTTACTGGCTGGAGAGGGAGGAGACCGTGACCGGTTGCTGGCTGGAGAGGGAGGAGGCCGTGAACAATTGCTCTGGCTGGAGAGGGAGGCCGTGAACAGTTGAGAAGATAGTGATTTGCGTGAGAGAGGAAAGTAAAGAGTGAAGCCTGCGTGAGAGAGAGAGGAAAGTGAAAGCCTGCTAGATTTCATGCGCCATTTCTTTATTCAATTTTTTTTAATATTTTAACAAGTGAGAGGAACGTCATTCTCTCGTCCCTCTCGATAGCTAGCAGCACTCTTACCAATAGCAAGCAAGATAATGTCAAAGAGCATGCACGTCCATAGTCCCCAGTTTAGGTGTCATTTAATAAAGCTCCCGTACACCGTTGGGATTCATTTAAAAAGATAATGTCAAAGAGTCAAAACAAATATAACTTGTCCTACACAAAAGAATAGTCTTACAACCGATACCTCCTGAACTTTGTGAACTGTATGTTGCTAACTTTGTTTCTACGGATGGTTCTTGGAATTGGCCAAAGTTTAGTCACATCTTACCCCATCATGCAATGATGAAAATTGCTTCAATCCACCCCCCGTTAGCTTGCAATGGTGTTGATCAATTTTACTAGGTAGCTTCTCCACAAAGGAAATTTTACGGTTAAATCAGCATATGAGCTGTTGGATCATTCTCGTGTGCAGGAAAGTGCCACTTACTGGAGGCTAGCTTGGTCATGGAAGGGCCCGCAGAGTATCAAGATTTTTATTTGGCTGGTGCTGCACAATAGATTAAAGTCTCGGGCAGAACTAGCAGCACGACACTTGAACATTGATCCATCTTGTGAAAGGTGTGGTGCTGATTTAGAGAATACAATTCATGTGCTCCGTGACTGCCCCTATTCGAGAGCAGTTTGGCTACGACCTATTCGAGGAAACAATCAACAACACTTTTTCGAGTCTAGCCTTGCAGACTGGATGTCCGAGAACTTGCAATCCCAGAGCACCTCCCTAGGTAATAAACTTTGGCAAGTCATCTTTGGTGTTGCTATTTGGCGGCTTTGGTTTTGGCGAAATCGGTTTATTTTCACCAAAGATTATTGAGAGAGCAATACTATAGCAATGGATATAAAAGTCAGGGCAGCTGCAATTCAAAGATGTAATTCTTTCCTTAGTGCCACTGACAGAAACTGTATCGAAAAATGGATTCGCTGGATTGCTCCTACTTGGCCTTGGGTTAAGCTAAATACTGACGGTGCCATGAAGCCTTCAGGCCATGCAGGAGCTGGCGGGCTCATTCGTGATTACAGAGGAGTTTGGCAGATCGGATATAGTGCTAACTTAGGCGCTTGTTCAGTAACATCTGCTGAATTGTGGGGTTTACTTCATGGGTTATCCATAGCTTGGCTATATGGCTATCGTAGGGTGATAATGGAAGTGGACAACAAGTGCATCTTGCAGTTAGTCTCTAATTCAAGCCCCATCATCAATGAGCATTTTTCTCTAATCCAAGCCATCCAAGAGCTTATCCGACGAGATTGGTTGATTCAAATTAACTATATCTATCGGGAAGAAAATGTAGCAGCAGATTTTTTTACTACTTATAACTTATCTTTTTCTTTGGGTCTACATTGTTTGCAGTCCCTCCTTTAAATATGCTTAGCATATTAAACAATGATGTATTTGGGGTTGCACACTCCCGCTTAGTGTTGCCTTAGCTCTTTTCAGAACCCTTTATTAATAAAAAAAAAAAAAAGAATAGATCAACATCAATAATGTGTTTGATGGAATGCCTAGTGGAGAATCTCTTGGTGGGAAGCAACATCAATCCACAGGCCATTGATTGGCAAATGTGTTACAGCTGTAAATAGTACAGTTCCTTACTACACAAAGAACAGTTCGTTCCTCGTATGTTATGCTAATTTGCAGTGAAAACTCGAAGTATTCTCTTTTCCATTTTGCTTTTCCATTTAGTATATATTCTCTGAATCTTATCTCTCTACACAATGAAATTCTCTCAATTTTCACCCAGTACAAGCCCTGTTTTGTTCTTCAATAGTATAGAGTAATCATCCTCTCTCCATCTTCTACATTTTGAAAAGATGACTTCTGATTTTGCTCTTTCATCGCCGCTTGTTCCCCGGGTAAGTGAAAAAGATGCAAAAGCTTTACAATATATTGAGGAGATCACAAGAAATGCTGCCACATTTCAAGAGACAGTCTTGGCCGAAATCTTGAGTCGAAACGCTAACTCTGAGTACCTCCAACGGTACAAACTCGGCGGAGCTACTGATCGAGAGACGTTCAAGTTGAAACTTCCTGTAATCACTTATGAGGATATTAAGCCTGACATTCAGCGCATGGCTGATGGAGATCGTTCTGCTGTATTATTAGCCTCTCCCATCTCCGAATTTCTCAAAAGGTGAGAAACTTCAACTTAATTTCTAATTTCTATCTACAATACAGTTAAAATATATATATAACTACAAGTATATTGAACTTTCTGTACCTTTTTTTTTGGTTGGGGGGGGGGGGGGGGGGTGGTGTATGGTGTTTGAAGTTCTGGGACCTCTAGTGGGGAACAAAAGCTTTTCCCTTCAACTCAAGAAGAGCTGGATCGTCGCCATTTCCAGATCAGTCTTCTCAGGGCAGTAATGAATAGGTGAGTAATAGAAAAACACAAAAAACTGAGTGCATGCAATTACTTGATTTGCTTAATTAATATACATCTAATATAAGCAAGCCTGTGATGTGCTCCTTTATTATTTAATAAGCAGAGTTTTTTATTAAACAGTTGTGTGCCTGACTTGGACAAGGGCAAAGGGCTATATTTCTTGTTTGTAAGACCCGAAACCAGAACCCCAGGCGGCCTATTGGTTCGCCCTGCGAGCAACGGCATGTACAAGAGTGACCACTTCAAGACTCGGCTACATGACTACACAAGCCCTATCGAGGCCATTCTTTGCGCCGACTCGTTTCAAAGCATGTATACCCATATGCTTTGCGGCCTGTTGGAACGGGAACAAGTTCTCAGGCTAGGCGCTCTCTTTGCCTCTGGTTTACTGAGAGCCATGAGATTTCTTCAAATTCATTGGCAAGCTCTTGCTAATGATATTGAAACTGGGACACTGAACCAGAAAATCACAGACCCTTCAATCAGAGACTGCATGGCCAGGATTCTTAAGCCTCGTCCAGAACTTGCTGAATTGATCAGAATGGAATGTTCAGAGGAAAATTGGGAGGGAATCATCGCCAGAATTTGGCCAAATACCAAGTATCTTGACGCTGTTGCCACCGGATCTATGGCACAGTATATTCATTTGCTTGATTATTACAGCGGCAGTTTACCAATAGCAAGCATGGTATACAGCTCATCAGAATGTTTTTTTGGCCTAAATCTTAACCCAATGTGCAAGACATCGGAGGCTTCTTATACAATCATGCCAAACATGGCCTATTTCGAGTTCCTTCTTCACGATCCTGGCTCACCCGCGTCGACTAGTGACTTCCAGCCGCCAAAGCTTGTTGACCTTGTTGATGTTGAAGTGGGCAAAGAGTACGAGCCAATCATCACCAATTACACAGGCGTGTACAGGTACAAAGTTGGTGACATTCTTCGAGTCGCCGGGTTCCACAATGCATCTCCACATTTCCATTTCGTTAGAAGAAAGGATGCGTTACTCAGCATTGACTACGACAAAACTGACGAGGCTGATTTGCAGAAGGCCGTCGAGAATGCCTCTCGACTCTTGCGTGAATTCGACACGCGCATCCTGGAATACACCAGCTACGCGGAAAAAAAGACAAACCCAGGTCACTACGTGATATATTGGGAAATTTTAGTTAAAGACCCGGCCAATTCTCCCACTGACAATGTCCTGAAACAGTGCTGTTTAGCCATGGAAGAATCTCTCGACTCAGCATATCGCGAAGCACGTGTTGTTGATAAGACAATTGGGCCGCTAGAAATACGGCTAGTTAAAACTGGAACGTTTGAGGAGCTGATGGATTATGCAATATCGAGAGGGGCCTCGATCAATCAGTACAAGGTTGCAAGATGTGTCGGCTCTACTTCGATCCTGAAATTACTTGATTCCAGGGTTATATCCAAGCATTTTAGCCCATCTTTGCCGCATTGGACTATATAAAGAAGGTTGTAATCGATTGATTTCTTTTGTTCGCCTTTTGAGTCTTCTTTAATTTCAGAAAGCGAATAATGTTTGGACACCTCAAAATAAGCACTTAAAAAAGAAAGAAAGAAAAATGTTTAAAACATCTGAAATGTGTGAGAACAAAATTCCTTTTAAGTAAAAATCAGACACCTGCAACACCCGAACATAATAATCAAAACCCAAGAAAAAGCCACAAGGTCGCATTTCAAAACCAAACCACCAAAGAGAACATAGATTCCTCCCATGGTTGTAATATATTTGGACGTTCCAATTTCCCTGTGTATGTATATTTTTTGTCCAAAAAAAAAAAAAAGACTGCTGACAAAAAATATAGCATGATTAATTTCAAACTAATGAGGAATTCAGCATTTCACGAAGAATTCACAAACCATACTATACATGTGTCCTCAATGACAATAATAGTAGAGATTGAAAGGAGAAGAAAGCATTTAAGATGATCACCTTATACTATATAAATCAAATGACTAGTGACTATGCTACACCCCAGGGAGCAGCCAAAACCATAAACCTCCGTTCTTCAGCATATAATTGAAGTAGAATTCATTACTTGGCCATACAGTTCATTCTGAATCTGACGAATCAGGATTCGTGCCCTGCCGGACACTCCTTCTGGTTTCTGCACCAGATTTAACTGATGATTCCCCCTCCAAAAAGATGACCTGAGCTTTAGCTAACCTCTCCTCTAGTTCTTCCGTGCTGAACTCATCTGTCCCACCAAGCTCATCAAATCCCACCTAATTCGATATTGTTGTATTAGAAACAGGAGAAAACCGATGACATCACCAAAAAAAAAAAAAAGATTGATAATTGAGTATCTATCTCCATAAAACATACCACATAATCATCCACTTTGGCATTTTTTATGAGTGCAAGAGTAGGAAGAACCACAATCTTAAGCCTCTCAGCCAAAAAAGGACTTTTCTCTGCATGGATTTTCACAAACCGTGTCTCTATGTGTTTCTTTGCCAGTATACTCATGTGCTTATCCATTACCTACAAATCAAATTGTATTCTAATCTTCAATTACAATCCAGAACACAATGTAAGCAAAAATATCAAAAACTTCCAAGAAGCTAAAAATAAGTCACCTAACAATTGCACCAGTACAATGGAGGAGTGCAGTGATTTTTACAAAATTAAATTCTTAAATTTGTGAAAAGCATTTTTTGATAAGCCTCAATCAGCCATAACCATAATTGGCATAGTGCCCTTATGTGAAAAACTTCCAAAAAAAAGCTCTTATACTACCAAAAAATAAATAAAAACCACACAAGCCATTTCAAGCTCTTAGAAGAGCTTTTGCCAAAAGAACTTCCAAATAAGCCACAAACAGCCAGTCCTTTTGTATGAAGCAATTTCAAGTAAGAGAACTACTAACACCAAAATAAATGAAATAATTAAAATGCTATCCAGCAGTTAAAAAAGCTCCTATCCATCACTTCTCAAAACCACAGAGGCCATTTTATAAATCTTAGACAGTGCTTCTGTCAAAAGCACTTCCAGATAGACCTCGTTCAGCCACATTTCGACTTGTGCATTTGTACGAAAAGCGCTTACAATGCCAAAAAATTGAAAAAAAGAAAATGAAAATGCAATTCTCAAAACGAAACGAACCAATTTCAACTATTCAAAACGCTGTGTAAAGAGCACGCCTCAATCAGACAATATTTGAATAAAATAAAAAAATTAAAGAGAAAAAAAACTAACTTTGCAAGGCCAATTTTCTCGGTAGAAGTGGCAAACGACGCGATCGCTGGCCTTGACGACGGAAAAGAAGTCTTTTTCAGCTTGAATCTCGGAGTAATCCCCGTGGCCGAGGGAGATCCAACGGTTGCGCTTCTCCGCCATTTTCTTCATCTGTTGTAGCCGCCGTTCCCTCAGAGCCTCCAGATCGTCGTCGTCGAGCCGATCTATTGCTGCTATTTCTTCATCGAGCTTCTCCTCTACGGCTTTCGCTACTGTGAGCAGTTGCTTTTCCAAAATCTGCACGAGAAATTTCAGAATTAAAAAACTAAAATAATGTGTATGTGATTGAGATTTTTTTTTCCTTTTCCGATGAAAAATAAAATAAAAATTTTTTTTAAAAAAATTACTTCTTGAACTTTGGGATTTTCCATTTTTGTTGAATAAGGAGGGATGGTTCTTTCTTGCTTGTCTTTTGCAGTTCAAAATGAAATTGGCACAGAGAGCATTTTCAGGATTTGGCAAACGGCGAGATGAATTAAACCGACCTGTCGTTTGTTTAGTGAACTTGGGCTGGACTGAATAACGGGTTGGCGCCAAAGCCCGCATAGAATGACAAATCATCAAAGGCTTTTTAAGAATTGGGGTCTTAAAAGAAAAAGAGAGCAAAAACCATTCGCCTAACCTCCAGACCAATGCAGTTTGCGGTTTTTCAAATTCAAAATTTTTGAAATTAAGAAAATTCTTATCAAACTATATTATTTTGGATACTTCATAATCTGAATATATATATATATATACAAAAAATATAAATTTAAATACATTAGAGATTATTTTTTTATCTGTTAATATAATAAAATTTATATTTTTTTAATCTTACAGTGATATTCTCATTTTATTAAAATGAAAATATCTTCATTAGAGTATTATTATATATATGTAAAACTAAAAATTACAAAATAAACCAAAAGATACTTTCTAGATTTGCATCAAACCATTGACATGCCAAAATTGCTGAGGGTTCCGTTTAAGAAAATTTTGGTTAAGTTTCATAGCACTCTTCGATGATAAATGAAACAATATTACAAATAAATATATAAAAAGAGATCCACCTACGTTGCAACAGTTGCAAGGTACCACAACTTTTGTCCTTTTCTGATTCAGCCGATGGATCTACTGGAAAAGTTCTTTAACGGCTAGAGATTGTTCAACTGCTCTATAACATTATGGTCCCTATTGTTTATTGTAAAATCATAAATACCAAAAGTTTTATAATATTTTTATATCAGTCACATTGTTTTAAATTTTTGAAATTTCATCCACTAACTTTGTCTGCCCATAAAAATGAGCGATATTATAACAGCAACAATGTAATCTCACGTAAATAATTCTTTCATTATGTAACATACATTTAATATAAAATAAATAAATTGAATATGTATTAAAAATATGAGTTATTAAAGGAATTTGTGAAGTAAATAAGTGTAGAAATAAATAAACATATTACGTTATGACACTTTATTATTTTACTATTACAAAACTTTATCATCACATTTCTCTTTTCAATATTAATTGACAATTTAGTTTATCCATAGACTGAATTTTTGTCTATACATAAAATACCAACATTGCCCTTAAAATTTAAAAGAGCCATTTTGAAATTTTTAATGTGGCCTAATAAATTTATATAAAAAGACTACAATAAAAATATATAAAAGGAAGTTAGTTTAATTTTTTCTAAGAAAATAATTCAAAAGCTTCTGAGCTTTATTTTCCTAAGAATTATTTTTGTTTGTTTGTTTTAAATTTTGCCCTTATGAATCCTCATAGTAATATTTTATTCTTAATTAAAGGTGATTAAATAATGAATTTATTAGTTTCTAAGAATTCTTTTTAATTTTTGGTGGCTTTTTTTCTTTTTCTTTTTTGTGAAGGATAATAAACTATTGCAAAACATTCTGCAATGGGAATTTTATGTGTCATTATCTTGAACCCAGGGGCGAAGCAAGCCAACCTTGGTTGGGGGGCCAAAGAATTTTTTCAAAAAAAATCAATAAAATTTTTAATGTAAATAAACAATTATTAATGTAATATAGAATATTGAGTATTATATATATATATATAGGAAAATGAGACTCTTTCCACGTTAAGCACCACAATAAGCACCAAACGGTGCGTTATGGACATAGTATAAAATGAGCCAACTCACGTGATACACACATAGCCACCACAACACACACGCAATAGATCTCACGCGACACACACATTTTCTCCATTTGCTCTCGCAGAAATCTCACCGTTTCTCTTGCCGTGTCTCTCTTTGATCTCCGTTCTCAAACTTTCTCAGGCAGTGGTGCTCGGCGTTGGTCTCTGGTCGTGGGTCTCCGGCCGTGGGTCTCTCATCGTTGGTCTCTCACCGTGGGTCTGCTCTCTCTCTTCTCTGTCGTCTCTATTCTCAAACTTTCTCAGGCAGTGGTGCTCGGCGTTGGTCTCTGGCCATGGGTCTCTTGTCGTTGGTCTCTCACCATGGGTCTGCTCTCTCTCTTCTCTATCGTCTCTGTTCTCTCGAATTGTTTAAGTAATGGCAAATTTTCGTGAGTTGATTTTTAATTTTTGAAAATCCAGTTGATATTGTGAGCTTACTTGCACTTGGATTGATGTTGTAGTCGAATTGTATAGGTAATGGCAAATTTCCGTGAGTTGATTTTTAATTTTTGAAAATCCAGTTGATATTGTGAGCAAATGAGACAATTATTTTCAATAGTCTTAGGAGATGACCTTGTGCTGAAGATGGGATCTTGATAGCCTTAGGAGATGGTCTTGTGCTGGAGATGGCATTTTGATAGTTATTTACATGCAGTTTCTTGGTTACAATTGGTAATCCGTTATATCCTTTGAAGTTGACTACTACAAATATTCCAACTGATAGGTGAGTTGATTATTCTTGTGTTCCTCTTAGACATTTTTGAAATGAGTAGCAAACAGACCATATTTTTCTTCTTTTTGTTTTCTTTGTAGTTGAAATTAAATAATTTTATTTGAGCTGAATGGAATTAGCGTAGACTTTTTGTTGTACTTTTAAGATGAATGCAGTAAGATGTATTTCTTTTTTTTTAGGGGAGAAAAAAAGAAAATTAGACCTAGCACATACTTATGTTAACATTTTTTTTGTCTTTGCATGGGTGAAGTTGAATTGGTGGTCATTAGCATAAAGATGCAATTGGTAATTTTGAAGTTGGTTCAGTAAGCTAGTTTTTAATATATTGACTACCATTTTTTCTTTCTGGAAGGAATCTGGGTTGTTGTGTATATTGAACAGAATTTGTTCAATCATTATGTCTTCAAGCACAAGCGAAATTCAAACACAACTGAAAGCTTATGATAAATGCTGCAACAACAATAAGGTCTTGCGAACTTCACGTACAAAAGAAAATTTGAATCGTAGGTTTTGGAAGTGCAAATGATGTGGGGCTTTTGAATAGAATGATGATTGGAATAGCAGTGAATGTAATGATTTTAGAGGGATGAAAGATCGTATTATAAATCAGAATAAAATTGACGTGTTGTTAGCAGAAGTCCGTAAGTTGGGCCATCAAATCGAATGCTTATCTCTTAAATTTCAGTTGCTTGAGCAAGAACTTCAACGAAGACAACAACCAAGTGTTCTTGTAACATACGTCCCGCAAATAATGATAACTCTTTTAATATGTATTATATTTAAGTTGTGTAATTAATTAATGTATTGTTATCTTTCTTTCTTTTTTTTGCGAATTGTATCATGAATGCTTCAGTGGATGTAAACAAAAACTAATGTTTCTGTAAAGGGCAGAGAAGATTATGCTTATGATTATCGCTGTCATTTTAATTTGCCTTATCATTTGCATATTTCTGTCATTTGATCCCCATAACTAGTTTGTAAGGGAATTGTTCCATGCTTTCTCGTGGATATTGATAATTGCTGCACATTAAAAACACATTTATTCTTTAGGAAATAATTAAAGAATAACAAATATGCAGTTACAGAGGATCAATTCCAGTAGCATACAATTAAAAAATAACAGAATATCATTTATCCCTCCACCATTCCAGTAGCACACAATTAAAGAATAACATATCTGCAGTTACAGAGGATCAATTCCAGTAGCATACAATTAAAAAATAACAGAATATCATTTATCCCTCCACCATTCCAGTAGCACACAATTAAAGAATAACAGATTTGTAGCCTCAATTCCAATAGCATACAATTAAAAAATAACAGAATATCATATATCCCTCCACCATTCCAGCAGCACACAATTAAAGAATAACCTCCACCATTCCACCAGCATATAATTAAAAAATAACACATGCAGCATATCCCTCCACCATTCCACCAGCATATAATTAAAAAATAACACATGCAGCATATCCCTCCACCATTCCACCAGCATATAATTCGAAAATAACACATGCAGCATATCCCTCCACCATTCCAATCCAATAGCACACGGCCAAATAATAACATAGCTGCAGCATATAAATCTAATAAAGGATCATGCATAGAACAAAAACAATTTCATGTATGAAATCCACAATCTCACATATCATAGCCAAGGGCTTGTATTCGAATATTAATGAGAATAAAACAAAAACAATGTTATTCTACGAAATCACTTCAAAACTCCTTATCAACTTCATATTCACTATCTTACTGAAAGAGTAGCTGCTGAAAATGTCCATGCGGCTGGAATTGTGGTTCCTATTAAAAGAAAAATTACATATTTTGTTATAATAAAAGAAAATAAAGTAGATAAGATGAATAAATACTAAATTTATCACCACTTACCATACAAGAATTTTGTGTAGGTGTTGGATAAACATTATCCCCAACCATATGATGTAAGCTCATAAGACCCTAAAACAAACATACATTAAATGAAGCGATAATAAAAAAAATTTATAACATATACTATGAAAAACTTACATTACAATAGTCCAGAACTCCATGTGGGTACATATTCATATCAACACAACTTCCTTCAAGATTTTGAAATGCCTACAGAGGATCAATAATATATTAGAAAAATGTCGATGATTAAGTAATAAAAATCAACGACATGCATATGAATTCCATAAAACCTACCGTAATAACATTGTTCTCGTGTGTTGGGATCACAGTCGGCACTTGCTCGTTCACCCGTCCATTCTGCAAAGTTAACAAAACATACATTTGAACATCATTTATCTCATAAATTTTTTAACTTTAATTAAATTGAAAATACATTTTAAAAGTACCTTTGCATTGGAACGTGAGGAATTCATTTTAGATTTTGAAAATTTATTAGATTTCTTTCTTTGACAAGGTGGCCGACCTTTACGACGCCGAGCTACTGGATCTCTAACTGTTTCTACTTCCACACTACAACTTCCTTGGCTTGTAACAATAGTTACTTCATTATCTCCGCAAGGAATTGCCTTTGATAAATCCTCCCGTACATTCTCAATCCAATTGAAAACAAGATTAGAGCTTTCAATATTATGTGCAACCATATTTGCAACCTCCGTGAAAGTAGCACACATTTTCTCATATCATTTTTGCTCATCCGTACAACTATGAAGCTCATAACTCGTTTTCACTCTACTATGGCATCTTTACACATCTTTTCTCCATCTTCGTAAAATATACTTTTCTGGAAGTACTTCTACGTCATTGCGGATCATGATTATAACGGCATGCCTACAAAGAATACCTCTAAATTGGAACCTTAAGCAGCTGCAACGTATTTCACCTTTTTCTTTTTCAAAATATACTTCAAAAAATGTTATCTTTTTACCCTCTCCAACTTTGACATCCTCTCTAACTATATGTTCACTGTTGTGCAAATTTTAATGTACTCGCAAGCGCACGAATCTATTATAGTATAGATCAATGGTGACGAGTGTCGATCCCACGAGGAGGTGGATTTTAATTGTGTAGAATTAATTTTTGTGAATGGGTGATTGGATTTGTGGTGGAAATGATTGGAATATGCTAAAACTTAAATTAAAATGGCGAGAATAAATTCTAAAATTGGTATTGAAATGGTGAGAATAAATTGAAGAGAATTCTATTGAAATGACGTACTTGGGTATCTGGATTCGTATCAACATGCATCATGGGCTAAATAATCCGTATTAATGCCAATTAAATCATGAGGGGGGAATCCACACCTCATGAACCACGCTCTAATCAATATGGTGCTAAGGGCTTATCGTGCCAAATAATAATAACCTTGTACTAGAGGGCCGGTGTAACCAAGGCGGTACTAGACAAGATTAGTATTATTTGTCGACGAGAAGTCAAAACATCCACAAAAACTAGAGGGGAAGAGAAAATAAATTTACCAAATTAAGCCCATGACACATGTTGAGACTTCACCTTCAACCCAAGCTTGAAAGAAAATTAGCCACTCATAATTGAACTAGGGGCAAAATGGAAATTTATTAAAATACGAAGAAAATACAAGATGGAGAGGGAATTACAGAAAATGGATCCCAAAAATGGATTCAGAGATATCAAATTAGGGGGGGAGGCCCCCTTTTTATAGATACATGGAGTAAATCATGGCCATCGGATTAAAAACAGTTTGGACGCTCAGGATTGCGCCACGTCATCAGTCAACAGTCCACGGTTTGACCACGCGGATGAACAGTAACACGGTTTGACCCGACTTTGAACAGTAACGCGGTTTGACCCGGATGAACAGTAACGCGGTTTGGTTGAAACTAATCCTGTGTGATGCATGCACCGTACGCGAGATTTTTCGTCCACTGATATACTGCCACGTCACCATCAACAGTACATAAGAATTTTAGCCCAACAGGATCGTGACACCTCATCAGTCAATGCCACGTCATCAATCCGTCTATGTGAACAGTGCCGTGAACAGTAACGTATACAGTACTGTGTACGTGAATAGTACCGTACATGTGAATAGTGTCATTTTTCCTTTTATGGTCCTCCTAAGGTTTTCGACCGTCCTGAGTTCAAAAGTGATGTCCGTTTTGCCGTCTGATCTCTCCTTTATTGTGAAATGACTATAATGCCCCTAGAATACATAAATTACTTAATTAAAATAAAACACACGTAATTAAATCATAAGAATGTTAAATACATAAAAGTAAGGGTTGTTAGTAAGACTTGAAATGTAAAATGATGGTTTTCTCCTTTATAAATATGCATTTTCTAACACTCAACACACCCCCCAACCAGCTTATTGCTAGTCCCTAGCAAATAAAGCGAAAACAAAATTCAAATTCGAAATGATTTTTTTTTTTTTTTTTTTTTTAGAAACACTCTTGTTTATTCAATCAGATTAATGATAGCAATCAAATAAAAGTATAAGCATTATCTCTAGTCTAAAGCAACATCACACCCACATCAACCATCCACATGAATTAGCCCAGTAGACTTTGTTATAGCTACTTTCAAGAATGACATGTCAAACCCCAAAATCTCATTGGAGGTAGTGACACTCTCACAAAGAAATTAAAACCCAATAAACATAGTCACTCCAATCAATGGTAATTGAGAGAGAAAATAATAAAGAAATGATATCACATGCTCTCACCAAGATGAAATAAATATGCCCTCAGCTTAGAAATAATATGATCTCAAGTCAAATAAAATGTTAGTTAACCCACTTTATTTATGTCTTTTTTTTTTTTTTAAGCATCACTACATCTTTTTAGCCCATATAACTAGCTTCTACTTCAAACTATAGTTCCCTAAAATCAAGAAGGACTTTTATTAGGACGTAACGTAGGCTAGGGATATGGCTAACAAAGAAAGGAAATAAGGAAAACAAAGTATATGTTTGAGAAAAATGCAGAGAATTTTTTTTTTTTTTTTGAAGTTGCAAGGTGTATTTCACCTATTGTTGTTATTTTTATTCTTTTGAAACAACAATTTTTTTTTTTTTTTAGCTTTTATTTGTCATAACTTCACTGAACAACATAATTATTTACATTTTCTCAAACATAAATAGGTGATGGAATTTATAAGACATCGGGTAATACTCCAAATCGGAGTGGGTTAAGATGATAAGTTGACAAAGAAAAGGTTTTTTTTTTTTTTTTTTTTAAAGGTTCAAAAAGGGTAACTATGGATATTTAATAAAAGGGATGGCTAGAAAGGCTCAAACGGATCAAAGATGGCCTTTCCATTGTCTTTTAGGGCTCTAAATAATTATCCATATCTACTAGTTAGATTGGCCTCTCAATGTAGCAACACACATTTTTTTTCTTTTTTTCTTTTTTTTTTTTTTACCATTTTTTTTTAAAGGGCTAACTCAAAAGAAATGTAGAGATCGTGTATAAAATAATAAACTGCTAAGCTGTATAGAGAATGGGCAAAAGGGTTACTCTCCAAGAAAATGATAGGCTCAACAACTCACTTGGCACTTATTTATGACATGTTCATTCCTTCAAGCAACTCATATTTGTCTCCGACATCAACATGTAAAGTAGCAAACATAGCGTAACATCACTTAAGACCAAAGATAATACAAATAATAAAATTTGAAATTAATCATGTCATCCAATGTTAAAACAAATAACACAATTTTTTTTTTTTAACAACATTCTACCCCCCAACCTATTCTAAACATGAAAGAAAAATATGCATGCAGAAATGTGAAAATGATGTAGAAAAATTTATTAGAAAAAGAAATTTTTTTTTTTAACTAAGAAGATGCGTTTCTAGAGGCACGACACTCTATATTCAGCCATCTTCGACTCAAAAATTGGAAAATATATATTTATAAAGGAGAAAGAGGAAGAAAACAATTTTTTTTTTTAAAACGATGAAGATGCGTTTCTAGAGTAACTACACTCCATATTCAGCCATCTTCAACACAAAACGTTAGCAACAGTTAGTTTCTACAACAAAAAAATAGTAAAAACTTAACCAAGATTCCACAATTGTCGACTATTCCCTCCCCCCAACCAGAACGAAACATTGTCCTCAATGTTTTAAAGGAAAGAAGTAGAGTTTAGAAGACATCACCTGGGTGGTGCAACACAGAAGAAAATATTTACAGGCGGAGAGTTAAATCTAATTTGTACTTCTTACTGCGGCTACTGTTACCATCATTATTTGGTCGCTCCAACACAAAGGTCCAGGGGTCTGGCTCCGGTTTATAAGCTTGTAACATATCAAGTAGCTCATTAGCAGTGTGAGCACAAATAAAAAGTTTTTTCACATTAGAAGGAATGAAGTAGTTTTTTATTGCATGGTTAAGAAATGCGATAAAGCCATCATAAAAGTTATTGACATTTAACAAACCGATGGGTTTCTGGTGGATGTGCAGATGGGCCCAAGATGCTAGTGTCATAAGTGCCTCTAGTGTTGCAAGATCTCCTGGAAGGAAAACAAAAGCATCAGCATGATTAAGCATTTCAGTTATTCTTTCTTGCATACCTGAGACGACTAACTCTTCTCCAGTTGATGAGTCAGACGAACTACCCAATGGTTTTAGGACTCTTGGGATGATGCCTAACACTTGACTTCCTCTGATAAAAGCTGCTTCGGAGACCATTTTTGATAACCCTCGGTTACCTCCTCCATACACCAAATGTAAATTTCTCGCTGCTATGCTTCGACCAAGATCTATGGCTGCCTCAACGAACTCTTTATGTTTGCCATATGTAAATCCAGAAAGCACACAAATGTTCTTGAATTGTCTATTGGGAGTAGCTGACATTGTGATACTTCTCAAAAACAATTTGTGAGTGCTTGACAAAAAAGAAATCACATTTAAGAGTCTTGGTGATAGTAGGTCATGGTTGTGTATGAGGTAATATGTCAGTGTCAAATAACGCGTAAAGCACGTGTCGAGGATAGGCTTCCTATCCAATAAAGTAAAAGGATATTTACAGGTAGTTGCGACTGTGGCTCACATCTTCCTCTAGTTTTACGTCCAGAAACGGCTTGAACGCCCTCTATGGGTCGAGGATAGGCTTCCTATCCAGTTTTCTTATAAACTGGCAAACAGGGTCGTTTATAGTCAGATTCCCGAGACTATATCGTGCATGCTCTTTCTGGAATAATGGCCATAACTGGAGAATCGCTCCTTGCACATATCCACTGGGATGCGTTTCAAGAGACAAAAGGATATCATCCAATGACTCCTTATTCAAGCCATCCCTAATGAATTGAATCTTATCTTCCCTGTTATCAGACACCATTCCTAAAGAACATGGGTTTTTATTGCAACTCATTCTGGCACACTTATGACAAGCAACAGAAATTCTTCGAGCTCGTCGTTTTCTTGCATAATTTCCTTTACCACAACCAGGCATGAATGCAATAAATTTTGGAGGTAACTCACCTGCCGATCGTACTTTAGCCTCGATTAACCAACGGATGTCAGCAGGTATGTTATTCCTCATGAGTAATCGCATGCGTTCGGACCGAGCTTTATAGATCGTAAGGAGGGCATTCTGAGGAAGTGAAAGGAATCGCTTGTGAAGCTTTGCTAGAATCTCGTTTCTGTCCATACTTTCGCCTCAGAATATCAGTTATTATGGGAAACTGAAGTAACCGACTTGATTGTCACGGAGTACCGTTATCCGCCACTTCACCGGGGTAACAAACTAAAGCACACAAATAGAAAAACAAATTAAAACACACAAAGAAAATTAAAATCGTCCTCTTATTGAATTTACCTCAAGCTCCAACTGGATGTCGTAAACACTTCTCTCAATGTCTCTGAGTTGGTGTTCTAAACCCTCAACATAGGCTACTAACTCTGGTGGTTGTAGAGCCCAAATGCGATGTGTTTTACAAAATTGAATCTGTCTTTTGAGATGAGTTTTGACACGTTGAAGTGGTTTAAGAATGTTCAGGAGGAACGGTCTAAGTATGAGACTCATGATTAAAAATGATAAGAGAAAACTTAATGGTAAAATAAACACACTTATGCAAAAACAATTTCAATTAGCAAAAGAATAATAATAAAAAGAAAGAAAGAAAAATCAAATCAACGAAAAGAAAAAAAAATCAATTCAAATTTGGTGGGTCACTCAAATTTATTTCGGTGTCTTCTTCATGTGGTTGGTACTCTAGATATGGCTTTAATCTTTGACCATTAACTTTAAACGTGACACCATTCTTTGGGTCTTTAATTTCAATTGCCCCATGTGGAAAAACAGTATGAACAATAAATGGGCCAGACCAACGAGAGCGTAACTTACCTGGGAATAGGTGCAAGCGAGAATTGAATAAAAGTACTTTCTGACCTGGAGTGAACGATTTTCTCATAATTTGCTTATCATGGAAGACTTTCATTCGTTGCTTGTAAATCTTGGCATTTTCGTACGCGTCATTGCGAATTTCTTCAAGTTCTGCCAGCTGTAATCTTCTTTCTGAGCTGACTTGCTGCATGTCAAAATTGAATTTCTTGATGGCCCAATATGCACGATGCTCGAGTTCCACATGTAGGTGGCAAGCTTTTCCATACACTAGCCTGTAGGGTGACATCCCAATCGGGGTCTTGAAAGCCGTTCTATATGCCCATAAGGCATCATCAAGTCTTAATGACCAATCTTTTCTGTCCGGCCTCACCGTTTTTTCTAATATGTGCTTTATTTCTCGATTGGAGATCTCAACTTGGCCACTGGTTTGCGGATGATACGGGGTCGCCACTTTGTGTGTGATTGAATACTTTGTCAAAAGAGCTTTGAATGCTTTGTTACAAAAGTGGGCACCACCATCACTGATTATTGCTCGAGGGAATCCAAAGCGTGAAACAATGTTGCTTTTTAAAAATGCTATTACCACCTTGTGATCATTGGTCCTACATGGAATTGCTTCTACCCATTTTGATACGTAGTCAACAGCAACCAATATGTATTGATGGCCAAAAGAAGGGGGAAAGGGTCCCATGAAGTCGATACCCCATACGTCAAAAATCTCAACCACTAAAATTGGATTTAGTGGCATCATGTTCCTTCGTGTAATGCTCCCCATTCGTTGACACCTATCACATGAAGAACAAAAAGTGTAAGCGTCTCGAAATAGTGTTGGCCAATAGAAACCACATTGTAAAACTTTAGTCGCTGTTTTCTTAGCACTGAAATGGCCTCCACAAGCTTCTTCATGGCAGAATGAAAGGATATTCTGAATTTCATTTTCTGGGACACATCGTCTAACAATTTGGTCTGCACAATACTTGAACAAATACGGGTCATCCCAAAAGAAATTCTTTATTTCCGCAAAGAATTTGATCTTGTCTTGCTTGGTCCAATGCTCTGGAAGTTTACCTGTAACAAGATAATTAACTATATCAGCATACCAAGGTAATACTTCCACACTCATTAATTGTTCATCTGGAAATGACTCATTTAATATTAATGGCTCTGTAATTGTGTCAAAGTGAAGACGAGAGAGATGGTCCGCCACAACATTTTCTGACCCTTTCTTATCTTTGAATTCCAAGTCAAATTCCTGCAAAAGTAACACCCAACGAATTAGTCTAGCTTTTGCATCTTTCTTTGTGAGAAGATATTTAAGAGCAGCATGATCTGTGAACACAATTATTTTACAACCAATGAGATAAGATCGAAAATTTTCCAATGCAAACACTACTGCTAGCATTTCTTTTTCAGTAGTTGAATAGTTCAACTGTGCATCATTCAATGTCATACTAGCATAGTAAATAACATGAGGAATTCGATCAACTCTTTGTCCTAAAACTGCTCCTACTGCATAATCAGATGCATCACACATGAGCTCAAATGGTAAGCTCCAGTTTGGGGCCTGAATGATGGGTGATGATGTCAACAATTGTTTTAATTTTTCAAACGCCATGAGACATGAATCATTAAAGATAAAAGGTACATCCTTAGCAAGTAAATTGCATAAGGGTCTAGAAACTTTGCTAAAATCTTTAATGAAACGTCTATAGAAACCAGCATGCCCAAGGAAAGATCTTACTTCTCTGACTGTTTTGGGTGGAGGAAGATTAGAAATGAGATCCACCTTGGCTTTATCAACCTCAATACCTTTGCTCGAAATGATGTGACCGAGAACAATACCTTGTTTTACCATAAAATGACATTTCTCCTAATTTAAGACCAAGTTCTTCTCGATACATCTCTGCAGAACTAGTGTTAGATGATGTAAACATTGATCAAACGAGTCACCAAAGACAGAAAAATCATCCATAAAGACTTCAAGGAATCGTTCCACCATATCAGAAAAAATGCTCAACATGCATCGTTGAAATGTAGCAGGTGCATTACATAATCCAAATGGCATTCTTCTATATGCAAATGTGCCAAAAGGGCAAGTGAAAGTAGTTTTCTCTTGATCTTTTGGTGCTATGGGAATCTGATTATATCCTGAGTAACCATCTAGAAAGCAGTAAAATTCATGGCCTGCTAATCTATCAAGCATTTGATCAATAAATGGTAAAGGAAAATGGTCTTTACGTGTGACAGAATTTAATTTTCTATAATCAATGCATACACGCCATCCTGTAGTCACTCTAGTGGGTATCAATTCATTATCAGCATTAGTAACTACTGTGACTCCTGACTTTTTAGGGACAACTTGTACAGGACTGACCCATGAACTATCAGAAATTGGGTAAATGATACCTGCATCTAATAGCTTAAGGACCTCAGTTCTAACAACTTCTTTCATGTTAGGATTTAACCGACGTTGCATCTCCCTAGTAGTTTTAGCATTTTCATCAAGGTGAATGTAATGCATGCAGTCTACTGGGTTTATACCTTTAATGTCTGCTATGGTCCATCCTAATGCCCCTTTGTGCTCTTTTAAAATATCTAACAACTTACCTTTTTGTTCGTCATTGAGGGATGATGAGATGATTACCGGCAGAGTGCTTTCTTCTCCCAAAAATGCATATTCCAGAGTGTTGGGTAATGGTTTGAGCTCGAGTTTCGGTGGTGATTCTGATGATGGGATGAGTTTCTTCTCTGATGGTGCTAGTTGTTCAACTCTTGATTTCCATTTATTAGTGTCCAAGGATGGTGCGGAGTCAAGTAGGGCATTGACCTCTTCGACCGATCTGTCAATATCAAAATCAAAACCAAAGTGAGTTAAGCATGTCTGTAAAGGATCATCACTAAGGTTTGAAACAAAAGTGTCATCAACTAATGCTTCTATTAAATCCACATCAACAATTCCATCATCTGCATTGTGAGGTTGTTTGGCAATGTTGAAGATGTTCAACTCCATAGTCATGTTGCCGAAGGACAATTGCATATTTCCGGTCCTACATTGAATGTGAGCATCCGCAGTTGCCAAGAAAGGTCGGCCTAGAATAATGGGGATGTGCTTCCTTGAATCCTGTATTGGTTGAGTGTCAATTACAATGAAATCAACAGGAAAATAAAACTTGTCTACCTGGATAAGCACGTCCTCCACAATACCACGAGGTATTTTCGTGGACCGATCTGCAAGTTGTAACACCACTGGAGTTGGGTGTAATTCTCCCAGTCCAAGTTTCACAAACACAGAGTAAGGCAACAAATTTACACTAGCTCCTAAATCCAACAAAGCATTCTCAATTGTGTGGTTCCCTATACTACATGAGATAGTGGGGGAGCCTGGGTCTTTGCATTTTAAAGGAATTTTATGTTGGAGTATAGAACTAACGTTTTCTGTTAAAAATGCCTTCTTTTGAACATGCATATTTCTCTTTTTAGTACAAAGGTCTTTAAGAAACTTGGCATAAGATGGAACTTGTTTAATAGCATCAAGTAAAGGGATGTTAACACTTACCTGTTTGAAGATTTCAAGAATCTCACCTGTGGATTTTCCCTTCTTTCCTTTAGCTAACCTTTGAGGAAATGGAGCTTTGGGAACGTATTCTCGTGGGTTAGTTTCTTCTTTCTCCTCCGGTGATGAGTCCTCAACATTCACAGGTACAATTTGATTTTCTTTTGTCACCGGCATCTCCACTTTGTTGTCGACTTCCTTTCCTTTTCGCAAGGTCATTACTGCTTTGATCTCTCCATGCTGCTGTGGTGAACTGGTGCTTGCTTCATGTACTCCTTTAGGATTAGGCACTGGTTGACTTGGAAATTTACCTTTCTCAACGGTCATTGCCAAGGTCTGAACTGAAGAAGCAAGTTGTCCCACCATCTTCTCGAGGCTTGAAACCGATTGAGCTTGTGAGTTGAAGCCTGCTCTCAACTCATTTCGTAGTCCATCAATGGTGCGGTTCTGTTGCTCAATCGTGGAGTGAGTAACATTCCTGAAATTCTGGAATGCATCCTCCCATGGTCTAGGTTGAGAGTGGTTCTGGTTCTGATTGTATGGTCTAAATGGTGGCTGAGAGGCTTGAGAATTTTGAGCAATTTGTTGCATTGGTGGAGCTGGAGCTGCTGGTCCATTCTGTTGGAATCCTTGAGACCATGAAAAATTGGGGTGGTCTCTCCATCCAGGGTTATATGTGTTGGAGTATGGGTTGTAATTTGATGGCTTTCTCATTACACCTATGGCATTGGCTTGATCTGAGTATGAGTCATGGTCATGTGGCTCTGTTGATTTAGCAGTCGATAATGATGCTATTTGTCGAGAGAGACCTTCAATTATCGCTTTGACTTCTTTAATTTCTGAACTTGATTCGCCAATTTGAACCTCATTCACTCCTTTAATTCTTCTAGTAGTCCTGAGTGATCGACTCCGTTGTTGGGAATTATCCGCTTGTCGCTGGAAGAATTCCCAAATTTCTGATGCACTTTTTGACATTAGCTCTCCTCCACTCGTTGCCATTAGCCATTCTTGCACATTCGGCAATAATCCTTCCAAAAAGTATTGACATTGGTGCCATTTCTCGTACCCATGATGTGGACACTTCAAGAGTAGCCCATTGAAACGCTCCCATGTTTCGAAAAATTGCTCGTCCTCTCTCTGAGTAAACTCCGAGATTTCCCTGCGAATAGCGTTGGTTTTATGCACTGGGAAATATTTATTTAAAAATTTAGTTACCATTTGTTCCCATGATGAAATGCTATTAGCAGGCAATGTATTAAGCCATGAACGAGCTCTATCTTTTAAAGAAAATGGGAATAGTCTAAGTTTAACATCATCGTCTGAAAAATTTTCATATTTAAAAGTTTGACAAATGGCATGAAAATCATTCAGATGATTATATGGATCCTCATTTTCTAGGCCATAAAATGTAGGGAGACAATTTAACACACTATGTTTTAATTCAAAACTCCTAGCAGCTACATTTGGGTATCTTATGCATGACGTGCTCAAATTAGCTAAGGGACTAAAATAGTCCTTAAATGGCCTCTCCTGTGGTGCTTGTAAATCCATTTTATTTTTAACGTGTTTGTGTGTGCGAAGTGTTTTTTCTAATTCAAGGTCTATAGGTTCAAGATTAGGTAATAATGACCTACGACCATGCATAAAATAAAAATAAAGATGCAAACAAAACAAAAAATAAAGATGGGAACAAAACAAATAAAAATAAAGAAGAGTGAGAAATTACGATACTAACCTTATTGCGCTATTACAACCTTTCTATAAAAATACACAAAAATAAATACGTGAAAGAAATTAACTAAAAATTAAATTAATAACATAAACAAAAAAAAATTACAAAGAAAAATAAATGGAAAATTAAATTATAGAATTTTAAAGAAGAGAAAAAGAAAAGAAATACTAACCTTTAAATGTAGATTCACTTTTTTTTTCTTTTTTTAATAATAAAAAAAATACAAGAAAACAAATAAAATAAATTATTCACAAAAATTAATTCTATGAATTAAAATTACTTACCTCCCCGGCAACGGCGCCAAAAACTTGTTGTGCAAATTTTAATGTACTCGCAAGCGCACGAATCTATTATAGTATAGATCAATGGTGACGAGTGTCGATCCCACGAGGAGGTGGATTTTAATTGTGTAGAATTAATTTTTGTGAATGGGTGATTGGATTTGTGGTGGAAATGATTGGAATATGCTAAAACTTAAATTAAAATGGCGAGAATAAATTCTAAAATTGGTATTGAAATGGTGAGAATAAATTGAAGAGAATTCTATTGAAATGACGTACTTGGGTATCTGGATCCGTATCAACATACATCATGGGCTAAATAATCCGTATTAATGCCAATTAAATCATGAGGGGGGAATCCACACCTCATGAACCACGCTCTAATCAATATGGTGCTAAGGGCTTATCGTGTCAAATAATAATAACCTTGTACTAGAGGGCCGGTGTAACCAAGGCGGTACTAAACAAGATTAGTATTATTTGTCGACGAGAAGTCAAAACATCCACAAAAACTAGAGGGGAAGAGAAAATAAATTTACCAAATTAAGCCCATGACACATGTTGAGACTTCACCTTCAACCCAAGCTTGAAAGAAAATTAGCCACTCATAATTGAACTAGGGGCAAAATGGAAATTTATTAAAATACGAAGAAAATACAAGATGGAGAGGGAATTACAGAAAATGGATCCCAAAAATGGATTCAGAGATATCAAATTAGGGGGGGGAGGCCCCCTTTTTATAGATACATGGAGTAAATCATGGCCATCGGATTAAAAACAGTTTGGACGCTCAGGATTGCGCCACGTCATCAATCAACAGTCCACGGTTTGACCACGCGGATGAACAGTAACACGGTTTGACCCGACTTTGAACAGTAACGCGGTTTGACCCGGATGAACAGTAACGCGGTTTGGTTGAAACTAATCCTGTGTGATGCATGCACCGTACGCGAGATTTTTCGTCCACTGATATACTGCCACGTCACCATCAACAGTACATAAGAATTTTAGCCCAACAGGATCGTGACACCTCATCAGTCAATGCCACGTCATCAATCCGTCTATGTGAACAGTGCCGTGAACAGTAACGTATACAGTACTGTGTACGTGAATAGTACCGTACATGTGAATAGTGTCATTTTTCCTTTTATGGTCCTCCTAAGGTTTTCGACCGTCCTGAGTTCAAAAGTGATGTCCGTTTTGCCGTCTGATCTCTCCTTTATTGTGAAATGACTATAATGCCCCTAGAATACATAAATTACTTAATTAAAATAAAACACACGTAATTAAATCATAAGAATGTTAAATACATAAAAGTAAGGGTTGTTAGTAAGACTTGAAATGTAAAATGACGGTTTTCTCCTTTATAAATATGCATTTTCTAACACTCAACATTCACAACCCATAGAATTGACAAATTCGCAATACATTTTCCCAATCAATTCTTGCTGAAATTCTTGAAATTTTGAAATAGTGTACACATCTCGGACTTGCCTCTTCATTGCATAAGATGTTACACATGGCATTTGTTGGGAAAGACACCTGACATCTTCTTCAACTTCCTTCTGAACTTTATTATTCAACGCACAACTGTATTGCTCTACAAACTGCTTCAAAGTAGTCTTTGAGTTAACATAACCATCAAAAAATGCATTCATGCTTTCACTGCATTGAGTAGATGACATTCATGCCCAAAAAGTATTGTTTAGATAACAAGGTACCCAATGATGCCTCTCATTATATAAGCCTCGTAACCATTCGTTATCCCCCAAATCATATTCTATAATCATGTGGTGAAATATGAGTGTGCAACCCAAGAGGGGGGGTGAATTGGAATTTTAAAAATTATACTAGCAAATCCACACAACAAGCAATCTAATGTCTTAATAAAAATTGAAAGCAATAAATTCAATCAAAGCACAATAATTAAATAGCAAGGGAAGAGAAAGCAAACTCAAGGATTTTTACGTGGTTCGGCAATCCCCGCCTACGTCCACGCCTCCAAGCACACCGGGCTTGAGGATTTCACTATCCAAGCCTTTCCAAGACTTCAAACGTTTACAATTGACTTCAAGGTGTCAATGAACCTTTACAACAAGAGATTATCTCTCCAATCTCTTCACTCCAAGTGTTTCTCACACTTGTACTCTCACAATTTGATGAGAAATGAAAATTACAACAAAAACTCTCTTTAAGAGTGGATTTACAAATGATAGCTCAATGAAGATTTAATCTATGAAGATTTTCGAATTTGAAGCTCAATATAAGTTGTGTGCACTTGTTTATGCTTGCTTAAGTTACCAAAAATGAATTGATTTTGAGTTTATATAGTTTGAACTCAAAAACTAGCCGTTACTAGCCGTTATGCACATTTTTGGTCGTAACCGGCTTGCCGTTTAACCATATCCGGTAAGCCGCTTTCGTTCTGGTGCTTACTGCCCCGTATCCGGCTTGCCGTTTATCAGTATCCGGTAAGCCGCTTGCTACAGTAACTGCTACAGTAAAATATTTCCCAAAATTTACAGTTTGACCCCAAAACTTTATAAAACTATACTATAGCCCAAAAAGTTATGAAACTTTACAAATAAGTCCAATTTCAGAATTTCTAAATAATGCTTTGTTTATCCCAAAACTTTTTGAAATTATGATATTGTCAAAGATGCTATGACACTTTTCAAATAAGTTCTTTACCAAAATTTCAAGCAATACTTGTTTATTTCAAAGTTTTCAAAATTCTTTCAATTAAACCATAAACTTTGAAAAACAACCAATTTCATAAAATCATTTTTCCATTAAATATGAAACATTTATAATGTGAAAATAATGATTTATTTAAAAAGAATAAAAACAATCAATTTCATGAAATCATTTTTCCATTAAATATAAAACCTTTATAATGTAAAAATAATGATTTTATTTAAAAAGAATATTAAATAATTTAGGCTTAAAAGATTAATCATTCTTAATCTTGTTTGTTATCATCAAAATCAATATTATGGAAACATATATGTTAACATGTGGTGCCAAGTTTCCTCAAATTTCGCAGCACTCTGGGAATCATAAACAGCACAATGTAAGACATTACTTATGTTACAATATTCTTTATAATCCCCTAGCTTCTCTGGAATTTTCTTCATTATATGCCATAAACACCACCGATGTCGAGTATTGGGGAAGACATTCTGAATTGCAACTTTCATTGTCCTGTCTTGATCTGTAATGAATTCCATTGGGAGCTGAATTAAACATGCAGGATAGCCATGTTCGAAATAACCACGTGAATGTCTCAATTTCTTCGTGTGAAATCAGTCCACACCCAAACAAAATAGAATGCCCATGATGATTAACTCCTACAAATGGAGCGAATGGCATATCATACTTATTTGTAAGATACGTGGTGTCAAATGTAACAACGTCTTCAAACTCCTTGTACGCTTCCCTATTCCTTGGCTCGGCCCAAAAAATATTTTTTAATCGTCCCTCATCATCCACTTGCATACTAAAGTAAAACCTATTATCTTCTGCTTGCACTTTCATAAAATAGTTTTGAAGAGCAGCAATATCTCCATCTCCAAGCCGTAATCTTCTTTCTTTCTGAACATGATTTCTACAATCTCTTTCTATGAATGTCACATTTTCATGACCGCCAGCCTCAATAACAAGTGATTGATAATTTTTACACAATCTGATTCCTGCTCGATCATTTACATCAAGCTTCTTTTTTGCATATGAATTGACGCTACGATTGCACCGAAAATACTTGGATTTGGTTGGAGTTAACAGCACATGGTTGTGTTCAAGATTTAAGCTTCGAATTGTCCACTTTCCATCATCCCCTAAACCAGCTCCCAATCTAGCATTGCAGCATGTTTTTGCATTAGGTTGGGGCTTTAAAATATTCACAGATTTGCTTCTTGTTTCACCACTTCTCCCACAAGCAAAAGTCACATTTCTAAGAATCCCATCACTATCCTTTCTACTAGTTCTCCTCAAAACCGGAAACCCTTTTCTTTTACCGTACTCTTTGAAGTAAATAAACAAATCGACATCACTATCAAATGACATTCCAATTATTGGCTCATCGTCCTCCTCAATTTTCTCCAACTCTTCAACTTCGATGTCCTTTTCCATATTATTTATTTCTACAAAATTGAAATAATTCACATTGACAAAATGAAAGTAACAAAATACAAATAATTCAACACAACCTTACAAAACTAAACTAATTAATTATGCAAATTGTGAACACAAATTTAATATATACCAGCTGAATTTGCAGCATATATTTATTTATTTCATGCTTACTATTAACTTTGTAATAGACAATTAAACAAATAAGTATGGAATAATTTATGGCAGTGTTAATTACCAAATGAATCTGCAGCATATACTAGACAATTAAACAACATTCTATTACTTAGGCAATGTGTAAATGATTTGTCAATTCCAATCTATTAAATCGAATGATGTGTTATTGTACTAATTTTTTAATTGGGATAAAAATGCATGCCAAATCGTTACTGATAAAATGCCGATCACTGTCTTGATTTAAATTAAAATAATGGGTTGCAAATTGAAACTAAAGTGAAATGGGATGCTGCCGTGGCCTGGGGGCTGCGTTCTTTTTTTTTTTCATTTTCAATGAAATTAAAAAAAAAAAGTATATCCTGGATCGCAATTAGTGCATCTAGGATTTAACTAGTCGTCTTGAACAAAGATTCTATAACTCCTAATCTGTAGCATATACGCATCCAATGCATACCTGCAGAAATTAATTGCCGCAATCGACGATGAGTGAAATCAGTCACCAAGATGCAACTCAATTCCTCACACAGCTAAGAGGATGATATACCGTGAGAGAGCCGACGGATTTCACACCGTGAGGAACAGTCCACAAGTAAAACAGAAAATGCCTTGGGAGAATTAGTTGTTCAGATTTCTAGCTTGAATGAGGAGTGGGTTTGGTGTGAATGAGAGTGAGAGTGATGCGTGCGTGGGATGCGCGTGTAATGTGTTTGTTTGTTCAAACAGTGGCCTTTTATATTGCACACAAAACGCACCGTTCGGGGCTTACCGTGGTGCTTATTGTGTGCTGAATATCGGTGTTGATATATATATATTTACATGGGCAATGGCCCATGCTTATCCTTTAATACATTCGCCCCTTCTTGAGCCCATTACAACCGGCCTAAATTATCGTTGCTAAAGGTTATACTTTGTGTAGTGTGATTAATTAAGTCAAATGTTATTTTATCCCAAATAGGACTTATATGTAAGAATCTTAAACATTTTTATCTTTAGTTAATTTTACAAAATATCAGGGACTACTATATAATTAAGATACAAAAAGACAAATGGCCGTGGTATGTTACAACCGTTGCAACATAGTTTTGTCTTAAAAGGAAATAATGTTTCTTTGAATGCCTAAATATCTGCCATCACTTGTCATTCGGCCTAGGACTAGCATTTGAGTTTCAGAAACGGGCCATTTGTGTTGCATGCATACTAGGAAAGACATTGACATCTTGAAAATGACTTGAAAATCTTGAAAACGACATATCTACCCACACAGGACAAACATTATGATTTTAAATGAATTTCATTATTTCACTATTTTTGTTACGTAAATTTACATTTCGGCCCTCAAGAACACATTTGTTCTGACACTGCCTCCTAAAATTTGTAATGTTTTCATGATGATGACACATATCAATTAAACCCCGGGTTTGGTTATGGTGGAGATATTCTAAGACAAAACCACGTAATTAAAATTATAATAAATTATTTATTATTTATTAATTTATTATGACTGAAATTAATACTCCACTATAAATTTACTGCAACATAACCATAATCTTAAACTCCAAGAGTGTCATATGTACAAACCCCGAGTGTCATATACCCCATATTGTACGCACCGCCAAGATGCCAAATGCTCAAATTTTATAAACTTTTTGTTAGATTTTTTAGCCGTCTGATGATTCATAAACTATAGAGGAGCTTATCCCCCCAAGTACCATAGTTGGGAATCCAAATCTCAATCATATTTATTGGTGTATACAATTAGATTAGAATTCTCTCTTGATCTAAATATTTTTAATTTTTTTATAGATCTTATACCACCTGTATTTTAATATTAATAAATAATTAAGATTTAATTATTTTTTCTTTTTAAGTTACTACACACCACTTATATTAACGATCAGATGAAGATCAGTTGAGGAAAGAATCTGATCGGGTACGCGGGCGGTCAATTTCAAGAAAGCCATTTATCTCTCAAAACAGCATGCATGCATTCAACACAAGCCAGCAAAACAAGGAGGTTCACACCAAGAGAAATAGCTTTTATTATTTAAGAATAATATAAGTGCATTAACATTCCACCACCATCATAATATAATACTACCAATAATAATAATACTGTTTACAGAACATAATTAAAGCAGATGCATTTGAATTTTGATGCGGTTTCGAAATTCAAGGGCACTTGGGCTTCCCCTTCTTGTTAACCTTGTCCCTGTAGCAAGGGCACTCATGCTTGTTTCCGTAAGTCCCAGAAGGCACACACTTGCAGTCCTCACAGCATATCCCGCAGTACTTCAAGCACCGGTCCTGCACTCCTGCTTGCTTGCACCTTTCCGCACACTTGCTGTCACAAAAGGCTGCCAAAAACCCACATTCAATATCGTCAGTTACTAATTTTCATGCATGCAACCATTAATCTTTCTAAAAGAAAAAAGAAAGAGCCCCAGTAAGATCGACAAGAAGCTTACGTGATCCAGCCGTGGCAGGCTCCAAGAGAGAGAAGCTGAGGATAAGAGAGCAAACAACAACAGTTGTAAAGTGAAGCTTCATTTTTTCTGCTTTCCTTTCAAGTGACTTTAGTACTAGGATTGATTGCAGTGAATGAGAAATCAGTAGGGCGTATTTATAGTAGCAAAAGAGTGGAGAGAGGGTGAGAGGGTGAGTAATAATAAATAAAATAAATAAATGGTGATGTTCACAGAATTGCACAGCTGGAACTTTTTGGCGCATAGTGGGGGCAAGTCGGTGACTGATCAGCACTCAAGCAGGGTTTAAAAGCTTGTTTATGATGTTCACGCGGTTTCTGCAGCACTTTGCTTAGATCGAAGTGAAGGTTCTGCTCATGTCTAAATTAACTAGTAGCTTCGCCTGGCCTTTGTCTATTTGTGTCGATACTGTTACGGTGTTACCTACTGCATAAAAGAGATCAAGTGGGTGATTTTACAAAAGCCAATGGGATAATGTAAATATTTGTGGATTTTTAATTGTCTAAGTTAAGAGAAAGTAAAAGGTGGTGGGTGATTTCGCTTTACAAACTGTGTTCTAGTTCAGGTCACTACTTATGTCAATTGTCAATGGACAGGTTAATGAATTATACAGCTCAGATGGCACCCACCCAGCTTGTAATGGCGTCAACGTGTTGAGGTTTCAGAGATTTATATCGTACAATTATTTAATTTTCAGTCCCCACCATAAGTAACCACCATTCACCTACCAACAGGACCGAGTGTCTTTTTTCTCTTCTTTTCTTTTCTCCTTTTTTCTAAAGCTTTTTTTTTAAAAAAAAAAATAACAATATACTGATAGTATATCCCAACGTTCATCGAGTCTTAACTTATTATAATTATCTCTCCAGAGTTGGGACTAATTAATTAGAAACAAAAGCAATAGTTGCTCTCAGATTTTGAAGAACCAATAGATCATCAAATAAAAAAATAATTGATTTTGCATCTTTTCTGTAGTTCTACTTTCAAAATTTTCAAGTAAGAACCAATCCAAGTTAAAAGTATACATATACTACAAAATGGGTCCTCAGTTACTGCACTTGCTAATGATTTTTGCACACGAATTCTACAGTACTTACGTGGATAAATATAAGCAAGAACCTGCAACAATATAGACGAAAGCATTTCATTTTGTATCACCGTAGAAGCAGTTTAGTACAAATCTCATCTACACGAATACTAAAATTTTATCACCTACAAAGTTGAAATCAGGATGAGGAGGGTGTATTTGATACATTGGGTGTATGTGTATATAACCATCAAATAGAATCAATCATACCGTATATATACAAAAACCATGACATGATTTTTAAAAGAATATTAAAATCATGACATGATTTTTAAAAGAATATTTTGAGAATGGGTGCACTGAATACTACAATATATCTATACTAGATATACCAAGATGAACTATTATTTGAACTAATGAATGGTGTACAATAATTGTTAAAAAAGGACAGAATAATGTACGTATTCATCAACCTCCCATACTTCTTGATGGGCGAGAATGCTGGCCATGAGAACATTCCTTGTCACAGTGGTCAGTGGAAGCCAGCAAATTGACCTGAAAATTATACCTCAGAAGTTTTAGCATGTCCAGGAAGAAAGACACAAAAATGTCCAGGGATACGAGGTATGATAACAACATACAACAAAGCTGTTATACCTTGACAATTTCAGACTTTGAGCTTGGACGTGTATAGGCTGCTAAGATACTCATGTTGAAATCCTGGAGGCAGAATATTAGAAAAAAAAAATTATTTAAGATTTTATCAACAATGAGAAATCATGAACACATAAGTAGGGGCACCCTTACAGTGGGTTTATCTCATGGTTAAACTATTATGTAGCATTCCAATATTTCAGAAAGTAAGATTACGTGTGGAACAAAAGGTTTTAAAAATGAATGTGTCCTAGAAACATGATAATTAACAAGCATTTGAAGATGTTTACCATGTCCACTCATCACGTGTCAAAAGCAAATTAAGTAGCTTACCCTGAAAGGATCACCCCGCAAAGATTGCACAAACATTGAAGTCCCTGAGCCTTTCCCCTGCAGAAGGAAAACAAAAAAAAAAAATCCTACATTCATTTCTCTGTCAATTAACAAACAAATGACAAACAAGTCTTTTCATTTCGGAAAGACAACTCTAGATAAAGCATTGGGGAGGAGCCAGCATTAACTCATTCATGATTAAAATAGAGAAATATTTGTCTTTTAGGTGATAAAGAAAACTTCCACCATACAGTAGAGTTTGCCAGGATAAAAGCAACCCTTTGCAAAGAGAGAAATTTTGTGTCTTGATACCAGAGACACCAAATTTGAAACCTCAACAAAGAATAGATCCACGCGTCACACATCAGAACATCAGAGGTGGACATATAATATGTAAATCAGAAGAATATTGTACCTCCAAAGATATATCCCTGAGACGTCTCCCAGTTTGAGCACAACAAATGCGAACCACGTGTTCATCACAACTCCCACTAACAATATAGTCCCTTCCATTCAGATAATAGGAACGTGTATAATTCTGAGAGCTTCCTGTAGCAGTTATCCCAAAATTCAGGTGGACCCTCCCATCAACAGCTAGCAACTGCCTAACCTGGAAACACCAATATGTTAGACTAAAGAGTTTATGAACTTTTTGATGGTTCAGGTGTCTTATTGGAGCTGGCGACCTCAAGCTTATAAGAATTCGGTCGGTCAAAGCATTCTCTTCAATGTCTCCAACTCTGTATGCAACCACACAAAGAGAAGACTAGAGAGGATAGTTAAGAGTAAGAAGAGAAGAAGCATTATTTTCCAGTTCGAGAATAGGGAGAAACTAAGAAACAACATCTGAGTAAGCAACACCTGCCTTGCTTGAGATGAGATTTCTCTCTCACTACCAATAGTCTCTGCTTCAAAGCTTTTCTTTTAAGGGCTTACCTGCTTTCTGTTCGAGTGTATGAAACTACTCTAAGAGCAGAGTCCACAGCAAACTAGAAGAGTGAAAACTAGAAGATTAAGATGGCACAAGTCTTTCTGAAGGCCTGACCTATTCATTAATGTTTTCATTAAAAGCCACTATCAAAGAAGCAAGTAGATGCTGTGTAAAAATATTCTGACAAGAAAGAAGCAATTAATCTTCAAATAGCCTAATATGAGTAAACAAGCCCCAAGCTATAAAAATCATTGACAAAGACACGACTTAAACAACTTCCAAAGTGATAACCCCTTAAATGGCTTATAACTATATTTCCAGCCATCAATATGTTACCTAGTACAGGCCAAAACTTGCTGAAACCATACTCACATAACAGCATAAGAGCATCAGTGTGGTGGGCATCCTAATTACTGTTTGTACTATTAGTATCAAGACTGTTACATTGACTGAGGATTATGAAGACTCACAACTCAACCTTTAAAATGCATTAGAGATGCAAACAAAATAATAAAACTTACCAAAGAATAATTTCATCAAAAAGTAGAGAAACTGTTTTTTAACTTATGGACATCAATGATTTATCATTTATAACAGGACTATCCAAATGGCAAAGTAAATACTCAACACTATGTCCAAACCAATCAAATTGTATTAGAAGCTGAAGCTTAGATACTGAAATCTACTCGTGCATCTCAGGACTGGTAAATACATCAACTCATATAGTTAATGGTTTCAAAAGTTACCTCATTGTCAACAGCTGACACAAGAAGATAATGATCATCTGGAGAAAAGCAAACCATCACATTTCCTTTAGAGCTTGAAGCAGTATAGCAAGGTTGTATTGGCTTCTGTCTTAAGTCCCACAATTTGACATCTTGATCAAAAGAAGATGTGGCAAATATTGATGGGGAATGATTCGAGAACTTTACAACATTTATATGCTCTTTATGCATATCGGCGAACACCTGCAAGCGTCTTCCACTGTTGATGTCATACAGAGCTATATTCTTTGAATATCCACTTGCAAGAAATAGTTCATCCGTAGAGTTAACATGAACAGATGTCAATTGGTCGAATTCATCAAAGGTGACAGTACCAGCACCATAATGCATGCCCCGAATTGACGGTGGCATATGCCTGATATCATAAAGCTTTAACGAACCATTATCTGAACCAGCTATGAGCTAGGAGGTAGAAACAGAGAGACAAACAGAGAGAGAAAGAGTCAGAAATTTCAATGTCATAGGGAATCAATAATGCAAGAGCAAGTACTCTTAAGAATTTTTCATTCAATAACATTAAGCAATAATAACACAAGCAATTGACAGTCCAACCTAAATGCCCAGTAAGACTCACAAGCAATTACAATGCTAGTAGTCACTAATCAGTTAATGGCCATATAACTGAACTATTTATGCAATTTCACACTCAATGCTGCAGTGCTATATTGACGGGAATGATTGAACGCCTTAAAAAAATTCTAGGATAACATCATAAAATAAAAAGTGAAGGCAATTGACAAGAACAAGCAATTTTAGAACAAAAGAACAACTGGAATTTAGTCTCTCTTCATATTTTTAATTATGCAGTGTTCATACCTTTGAGGGATACTTCTTGAGCCAACAGAGTCCCAGCACACTATTCATTGCCCCGAATGATGGAATATAACTAACAATATTTTCATTCTCATGGTTAACTACAACTATTTCACCATCTAAAGTTCCAAAGACCATCAAGCATGAGATAGACGGATGATACTCAAACTGCCTAGGACGAAAGCTCCTGTTTTCATCTCCCATATGGTTTCCTGAAACAGTAAGTGTATGCAGGCAAGGCCAAGCAGAAGATCCAACTTTGGCAGCACAAAGGGACCTGGTATAGAAATATTGAGACATTCCGGAAGGATATGATGTCTTGTGCCTGGAAGTCTTCCCACGAGTTTGACTTGCTTTTATTTCACGTTGCTGCAAAATACTAACTACACTCTCTTTATGCTTCCTCCCATATGGTAGGTGCTCAAAGTATTGTGAATACGTAATAGTTGCTCTTTCACGGTCAACCTTCCTGATGGGCAAGTTATCTAAAAATTTCAACTTTGGTAATGACGCTATCATATAGTCCCTATAATGCTTTTCAAAGCATATGGGTGAAGCATGACAAGATATATACTTCAATGAAACATCAGCAGTACACCTTGCAAGAACACCTGCTGAGGATTCTTCTTCATTTTGATTTGAAAATGCATCAAAAGAAACCTGACAAACAAATTAGAACACAAATATTAACAGATTTGAAGGGCAGGATTGGACGGTAAGTAACAAGCATTAATAAATATTGTAGTAGAAAACTGAAAACAAAGGATTTAAATGGAAGTCAGGATAAGACAGCTGAAGAAAATAACATACCAGTTCTTGATAGAATGCAAAAGAATGACATCTAAACCTAATACATCTAATAAATCACAACATTCTTAGTTACAGATCCACCTTAACATGAAATTCAACCAAGGGAAAATCATAAATTTATGATATTCTACAAATGATCATTTATATACAACCATATTAATTATTTTCACAAACACTATCATATTATCATCAGATACAAATAACTTGGTTCTCTTTAGTGCCCAACCAACCGCCTTCCAATACGCTTATTACAATACCTCTCAAAGTTTCTAATACTAAGTTTCCATTCCCATTGCATTAAAGTAAATAAAATTTCAAGAGAGAAAGAGAGAGCAAGACCACGCAAGATACTAACAGAAAAAAAGACCAAACAGTTTACCTCATTCCAGAGATCGATCTCTCCATCCAGCTGAGGAACTAAATTAGACAAAAGCTCTAGGTAATCATATTCACGGTGTTGACTTGAGAAATCCACTTCACTATCATCTGACGAATCCTCAACCAAAATTTGAGAATCAGGATTTATAACCACATTACCATATGCTCCAAAGGAGGAACAAATGGTCAATTGACTGAAATCAGTTTTGTCATCCTGATCAGATGATCCAGAAGAATTGCCAGTATCATCACAACACAACCAATTCTGAAACCGAAGTTCTGCTAGAGAAGGGAGTTTAGAAAGTGCTGCAATAGTTGTCCAAAGATTCCCTACTCTGGTCTCACACATTGAGAGACAGATAAGATTTGGCATGCAAGAAAAACAATCTTCTTTGAAACTAGTTAGTGAAGTACTGTAGTCCAGATTAAGAGTGTGTATTCGCTTGAACTCCCCGATCATGTTCAGCTTGCGAAAACGGGAAGACCTCAAGTTCAGAACTTCGCACATCAAACCTCTCTGAGAAATATTCCTAGCAGTGAAGCTCAAATTAGTAATGACTTGTACATGCATGCATATTGGAATTTCAACGATAGTACATGATGTAGTTCTTAGCATTCCCATGTGAATAATACAATATTAAGTGATATTATTATATACATGCACCATTATGTTAATGCAAACATCAATCCCATAACATCATTCAATATGATATTAATCAACAATTTCCTTGGAGAAAGGGCATATAAAACACCAAAAGAATACCGTATAAAATCCTTCCCAAATGATGAATCGTGGAGATCGACGACCCGAAGCTTTTGATCAATAGCATGCATCAATGACAAAGCAAATTCTCCGGTCAACATACATGATGTTCCACTACGAACATCAACTGCTTCAATCTCAGTTGCACCAATTTGCATGCATACTTCAAGAAGTGGTTGAAAATCAATATCTTTGAGGTATTCCAATATAATCTCCAGGGTACATGGTTCATTCTGGGACTTTCTGACATCAGCCTAAACAACAAAGACACCACAACAATCAGTTTCCATTTACTATTTGCATAAACCAAAAGATTGGAAAAAAAAAATCAATAAATGTTTTTCTCTAACTTTTGTCAAATGGCTTTATTCGAGTTCAGACAAATAAATTAGCATATAATTGAAATGGGTTACAACATTCATGCAGAGTTCCTTCCATTATTGTACAAATAACATTATTGATACCCACCTTAAAGAAACCAGATAAAATTGCAGGATTTGGTAACACATCATGCCTTCTGCACGAATCAAAATACCTAGAATCCAAGACAACAAATTACAAATTAAATTTACGCATAAATATGAACATCAAAACAAACAATGGCAGGTCAAAACAAAAACTATCCTATCACTAATTTTAAGTTCAATGCAACCTAAAACAGCAGCATGCAAAACTGTAACCGTACAGTAACCCAGTTGCCCCCTAAACTCTATGCAATACAATCTTAATTCATGAAGCATCAAATTATCATAACAAGTTTGCCAAATTCTAAACTAGGACTAACAGTTACATAGCGCTAAAAAAAAAAATGATAATATGTTGAAATATATCCATCAAATTAAGTACTAAGCAATATTGAAAAACGATGAAGGAAGTAAAAATGAAAAAGGCATTCAATTGTAACCTTTGTTCCAAGGTGTGAATATCGGTGGCCATGGTGTGATGAGGTCCGATATTTATCGGCGATAAATCGGGACCGATAATTTATAGTGGAGAGGATATTGGGTGCGGTTGTGTGCATTAGGGCGAGTACTGACGACACGCATGTTTATGGGTATTAGGTTTATTTGCGATAAAATGTCTATTCTGAATATGAGTTTTGAAGAAATAACATACAGATGAAATCTTTCAAAAACTAGTACGAATTTTAAATTTCAAAAGACTAAAATGTCCTTGAATACAGAAATACTTTCTCCGTTTGATCCTCGTGATTGTCAGTAGAGTGGAGCTTCTAATGCCCTTTAAAAGTCTCAAGAAATCCTATTTTTCATATTTGTAGCTTCTCTGATAAAATTAAAATATATATATATATATATGACAAAAAGTTACACATAGTCTAATTGAATTACTATCATCTAGAATAAATTAATTGAATTGTAAATGTATTTTTCATAATAAAATTCATACTATTATGGAATTTAATTTTTCATTGTTTCAAAACTATTTTGATTTTATCAAAGAAAATAGTTATATCATTTATTAACATTTAAAGATAGTTAGGGTTGATTATTTGTAAAGATATTTTATCCCTTCATGTAATTTCTTCTAACAATAGAAATTATGATTACAAAAATGAGATTTTACGAGAATATTAAAGAGGTGTGAAAACTGAAAAACATTACTCTTGTGATTTTTGTGAGTTAATTCAATGTGTCTGGTCCCATGAGAAATAGACCCACAAGCCCAAAAATGCACTTGGGTCACTAGTGGGCTCCACTCGCAAATGAGTTTTATTGAGCTTGGGCCGTTAACAAGTTATCGGACATGATATGTAAGCCCGTGTTTTAAAACTAAATTTTGCTTTCATTTTCTACTAATAAAATTTACTTACTATATTAAGTTTTGTTTGGCGTGACTTATTTAATGATATAGTAATAAATATTTTTTTCATTCCAAAAGTTATTTTAAATTTTTTTTGTTGTTTTATTTTATTTTTTAATAGAACTTTTCGTGGTTAAATAAACTATTTTGCCCCAACTGGAAAAAATCTCAAATTTCACATTTTTTTGTACTAGAGATTGGGGAACTTTTATAAAAAGTAAAATTATTTAAAATGCACATTATCTATAATACATCATTGTTTTATTTATTTCATAACATAATTTTAGAAACTTGTCCTTTAAAGTAATCATTATTATACAATTTTGCAATAAAAACTCCCATTAACAATTAAATAACATTAATTTTTTGGTAAAAATTTGACAAGTAAAAAAGCTCTATCGAATAAAATTTATTTAAAAAGTTAAACACAACGGAACCTAAATTATACACAAAATTTACGATCAAAAAATATGTTGGGGACCCTACACAACTGCTCTCAAGGCAAAATCGTCTCCATGCCCTTATTAGATGGAACTTGAACGTTTCCATTCATATGTGTAAGAAATGAAATGATTTGGCACCCGAATAATAAATTGGTTCTCCTGCTTCAATCTTCAAGATTATTTGCTCATACCCTACAACCCAATTTTTGGTATCACAAGCCAACCCTTAATTTTGTGATGCCCATTTGTGAACACGAGCTGGATTGATATTTGCAAATTATAAAAATAAAATAAAATAAAATAATTTAAAAGAATCACCAACTACCATATGCTTGATTTAGGCATGAATGGTTACTTGAATCAGTACACCAATTCAGCGGTCGTCAAATTTAAGAAGATGCTCAGTGCAATATGATATAAATTGCACGCATAGATGAATCGGACTCCCGTTTCAATTTGCACAATTATTACTCAATTATTCATCCTTGTGGTCCTCTTCTCTTTTATTGAAGCAACGCCGTTTCCCGGGCAGTGTGGAATCGACGAACGATTAAAACGTCAGCCCACTTTTCAACATTAATACAAATTAATATTCCAATGTGAACGCATTCAAAGATTCGGTAGCTCTTAGAAGATTATGGCATTGCCTTAAGTTTCCAACTTTTTATTTAATATTTACTACCTGTTGTTTATTCTTCATTTCATGTGGCCACTCATCTAAATTTATTGTATTTTTTAATATACTTGAAATTTTTCATATAAATATAAAATATGAAAAAAGGGATAAAGATTCAGTGACGAACTAAGTTTTTTTCTGAGTAGTGAATTAATAGTTGTTAAAAGTAAGATAAATAAAGAAATAAAAACTCAAAATAAATCTTGATTATTGATTCAGTGCTCAATTCTAATTCTTAAAAAAATCAGAGTAATCCTTACAAATTGAAGATGGGTCCAGTACTGTAAATTTGAGAAAATTTTTCAATGCAGTAGATATCAATGTCAAAAACATAAATAAACGAACAAAATTAAGATAAACGTTTCAAACTTTGAAATCAAGTTATGTATTAATTTTATTTCTTAAGAAAAAAAAAACACTTTATAAAAGTCAACATTGATCCTCCATCTTTACGCAAATTTCTACAATAGGATAAAATTATTGGTGAGAGTAGGCAAGTAGCCAAGTGTGTACGAGTGTCAATGAAAGCTGCCTCATGTACACAGCTAAGTTGAAGATGTTACAAAAGAAACCAAAAGGTTTCCATTCTAATTAGACCGCCCATACTGCTTTTGTCTTTTCATTCGAGATTTTTTTATGGCCCCCCAACTCGTTAAAGATACCGTGACTTAATATTTTTTCTACTTTTTTTTTTCATAAATTCAAAAGAAAGTATAAAGTGAAGGCTCATTATCAAAAAGATGGGGGACCAAACCTTTTTAAGCTGCCCCACCCCTCTCTTTAATTTGATTTTTTTTTTATTAGTCTAATCTTAAATTAATCAAAATTCGTTAAAATCGAGGTTTCATTTAGATTTGTTCTCTTTCTCCTCAACGTTAAAATATAATTGCTAAAATGTGGTTAGTATTCCTAGTTTTACTTTCAAACTTAGTGGCTGTTTGGTATGGCTTATTTAAGAGTCATAAGTGCTTATTTAATCGTATAAGTACTTTTTAAAATTTTTTATGGTGTTTGGTTATTTTTTTAATAAAAATTTTTTAACTTAAATAAGCTAATTTACCTCTACTAGTAAAAGCCCAAAATTTAAACTTTTGGAAGTAGAGGCTATAGAGCTTTTCTAAAAATATATAATATAAAAAATATTACACAATTTAATGGTTTAAAAGTACTTTTTTTATTGACAACCAAACACCCAATGACTTTTTATCCAAAAGCTCTATTGGTATAAGCTCTACTGCTATAAGCTCTACTGTTATAAGCTTTATTTAATAAGCTGTACCAAACGGAGCCTTAATTTAATTTTACTCCATATAATTTGTATGAATAAAGTTCATCACATTAATTAATTTTATCTAACTGGGATTTTACTTAAATTAACGCACGCACGTGCCACGGTGCGTAAAGACAAAGGCTCTGCGGTTGGAAAGTCAAAAAAGTTTAACTATCAATGGGCTGGGCCCAGGTCGGGAGTCTGCTTTTATACACAATCAGATTTTATAAAATTATTATGCTGGCGAATTTATAAACATTTTCATAAAATTGGACCATTTTTTGTTTTTTTCCCAATCAGGTAAAAAAATACGAAACATAATAATACCAAATGGGATAATAATTTTTTTTTAATTTTGCTGTTAAAGAACGTGATGGCACCAAATCAAAGCAGCTGTCACCAAGTAAAATACATACGATCCAGAGGCAAAAAGATGATGACAGTCCATGTGTGTCAAATTAAAAAAGATCAAATTGACAATGTTCATGTGCCATAGATAAGGCATAGGGTTGATTACCTACTAACATTACGCACGCTTTTACTTCAAAGTTTAAAGTTTTTCAATGTATCGATTGAATCATTAATAGTCATCCATCAATCAAGACTTAGTTTGGATTAGTCCTACTTTTAGAAAAAGTAATGATACGGATTCTAAACCGTTGAGCACTAATTTGAACATAATTTAAGTGAAATTATAGAAGTTATAAAATTCATTATTTAATTTAGAAAATGACACGTAACAGTTGAGAATTAAATCAGAACTCATCTGATGGGATATCATTATTCATCATATTTCAAGAGAATAGGGTTCATAATAATTTATTGGAGTAAATTATGAGTTTAAATCATACCAACCCATTCAGGCGATTCAATTAATTTTTTTAGTATTTTGTTTTGTATGAACATAATTTATTTAATAAATTATTGAAATTAACTAATGAAGCTCGTTTAATTAAAAAGGGACTAAATTGGACTGGATATCAATCAATTTTAGCATATGTAGTGGGGTACATTCAGGGGAGCATCAAAAGAAGAAGTTGGTAAATGTTCTCATTTTCATAATGATGAATGCACGAACACATTAAATGATAAAATACACATAAGGGAAGTGGGTTCATCTTGTAATTAATCAATACTAAACATTAAATGATAAAATACACATAAGGGAAGTGGGTTCATCTTGTAATTAATCAATACTAATTGGTATATTCTTTTAAATCCAAACAGTACAATATGTATGCCTATAATTTCCAAAATTCAATATTCGTATTTATATTATTCAAGTTCCATCAACGTGATAAAAGATTATGTCTCATGTAATACACTTTTACTTTTTTGAAATTTAATCAATAATGTTAGTGATTTCAATATTTAAATCCTAAAGTTATGTGTCAATCGACAATCATTTATTGAATGGTGAAAAATATTTAATTACCATTTAATGAATAAATGATACATCAATAAAGACTCAAATTAAAATTTAAATATTGAGATACCTGACATTAGTTGAATTTAATACATTGTTTGAGCTTTAAATTAACCCGAAAAAGAAAAGGGTGGGGAGTTGCCTTTGTCTGTAAGGAACAACAATCTTGTCTGCTGCACCAGATCTTTTAATAAGTTGCTGACGTGCCCCACAACCCCAATAATGGCTCAGTGTTGTAAATCCAGTGCTCCCACTACTCATATTCACAGAATTAATGATGTGCGAGATCTTATATGTAGCAGGTATATCTGATTATCCGATGTAATATGATTAGGGGTGGTAATTTGTGACTTGAAAAATGAATTAATGGTTTCGGATGGAACGAAACTTGACATGATTATTAAACGAATTTTATTAATTTCATCTGTTTACTAATCATGTTAAGTTTCGATTAATTAACTTTTTTTTATTTAATATTACTAATATATATTTTAAAATTTATTTTTTCTATTTAAATCAAAATTAATTAAAATTGAATAGGGGGTACTGCAAAATTTTAGGATCAAAATAATTATTAAAAACAAATTAAGCCGTGTTTCAATTTTTTGATACAATTATTAAAAGAGTGTAAATACCAATTGAATTAACATATTTAATCTTTTTTTGACAGAATAAGTGATATAAAATTCAAAGATCGTTTATACCATAATCGATGTGGGGTTAAATTCATATTTATATAACACTAAAAAGTTACAAATAAACATGATAAGATAGCTTGGATCAATGATATCATGATTCTTTTAAAAGAAATTATATCATGATTTTGGTATTGTTTGATATATATTTATATGGTATATATCTATACACAAAACATTCCAAAGAGAAATAAATCTTATGAAGATTCAGAGCCATTAGAGTCCAAAACAAAACTCGGTCCCATGTTATAACACACATGCAAATGCAATACAATGACAGCATATAAAACACAATCTTAGCCTGGAGATTTTGTGATGTGGGTTTGCATCAATATGTTTCTGAAAACAACTAGATACGAAACAAGACGCCAAGAAACGGCTGTGTCTTCTTTTGATCAACTCCATTGCGAAGGGAATAACAAACTAATTTAGTAATTCTCTTACATAAGCGTAGCACTGTATTTTAAGAAAACGGCACCTTTGTAATTGTAATGTCATGTTTGTTCTTGTAAACTAGATCTTTGGATTTATTACAATTTATAAATGAATCTGTTTCTTCACTCCATGTCTCTATATAAACGAAGCTCAATGCTCATTTATTATTAATTAATGTAATTAATAAATTCTCTCCAATCTATCCGTTGATAAACTTTTCATTTTTGGATAACTTGGTTTATTATAGAAGACAATTTTGTTACTTCTGAGTCTATTATGGGTGTGTTTAACATTGAAATTGGATAGCTGCAGCTTAAGATACATCATTAAAGTGTTTGGTAAACACTAGCTGTTGTAACTTGAAAAATATGTTTATGTGATTTTTCACTTGTATGATAAAAAAACTATTATATCTTTAAAAATTTTGTCAAAACTATTATTTAAAATTTATATTTATTACATATTATTAACTTTTATTTTATAATTATAATATTTTTTTTACAACAGTTATATTTTAAAAATTACAGCACTTTAATTTCAAATAGATCTTATGTTGGTTATCAGTTAATCTTGTAAAAGTAATTGAAGACTGCAACACATTGAAGACGATGCGCTATCAGTAACTAATGGTTGTCCAATGGAGGCTAAATATGTGTATTTTCCCCCTCTAATTTTTAGTATTTGATTCTAAAAACATTCGTGAGTTTCACACTTTCCCTTTATTTAATTTTACTAATCGCAAGTTGGAGCAGAATTGTCATTTTTTTCAAAGGAGCCCAAAACTTTTGCAATTTGTTTCTTTGCAAAGTAGTGGAGGATAGCTGTATGCACATCGTACAACCGTGCGACGCATTAAAGCTTAGAAAACGCGTTGATTTTGGACCCCAAAGCCAAACAAAGGGAGCTTTCGGCCTTTCACATGCACAAATATTGATCGTCTCGTTTTACAAACTCTATGCATAAATTCTTGGGATAAAGATTCAACATTTTCATTTTTCATCCCATTCCTTTGACAATATTTATTTATTTTGAATTTTATATTATCGTTATGAAAATTTTATTAACGATTGCCTGTGTAGGAATTTTTTTTTTAGATCTGTTATACAGAGATATTACTGATATTACATCAGACATTATAATTAATATTTATAATCATACTATATAACTGGGACCACCGTCATACATTGACACATTGAAGCATTTGCCTATATATTTTAAATTTTCTCTAATATTCGAGGGGTGCTTACTCCACTCATATTTCGTAAGAGAAAAACTATCTCAACTCAATTATGTTGATAATTAAGGGAACACTGAAATTAACCTCCCCATAAAGCTCTTATGAACCAAGGACCCATTGGTTATAAGAATTTGTTAATAAAACTAGGTTGAGAAAAAGAAGAAGAAGAAAATGGTGCAATGTATGTGAATTAACAAAAGAGCCATCTTGTTGCGTCACTTTATTTAGTGGCACATTCATGCTTTAATATATAGTCTAGGTAGGGATATGATTTGCCTATAATGGATTAATGGACTGATGGTCAAATGCTACCTCGTTTCCGGCTATTATGTTCATTAAAAGCAACAAATATTGAATTCCCCAATACAATTTCGTTGTAGACTAATTATTTACACGAAAATTTTATCATTTAGAATAAGGGTGGAAGCCAGCGTTTTTGATATTTTTTGTCTGTATTAGTTATATAAGTAGTAAAAATTAACCTTCCCTTGATTTATCTTCTTGGCATTTTAAAAATATACTCCCATAACTTAAATTAGAGGATTCGGACGTTATGAAAAATTAAATGCATCAAAAGTTAAATTGAACAATTTGATGTGGACCGTTGAGTACATTTTCAATCGAATTCATCAACACCATTTCAGAAATTAAATTTTGTTGGAATTAATTCAACCACTAGTTTTGAACTTCAAAGTTTGATATTTTGACTACTTCACAAAGATCCCCACCATTGATTAGATTGTTAATTTTATTAAATATGCGAAAAAAATTTTAAAAAAAAGAATCAACCACTGATAGCGATTGTTCAGTCATATTCTATGATCACATCAAGTGAACAAACCATATGAGATGTCATTGAAATAAATTAAAATATTTAGAATGTGTTCGGAAATTAATAAAAGAGTTTGATATGTATTGTCCCAAACTTGTAATTCACTCAAAACCTTTTTGGTCAAATTTTTATTTTTATTTTTAATAAATTGCTACTAGTTTAAGTTTTATTTTATCTTTTGCTTTTTGCAGGAAGGTTGTGGCACCGAATCCCTCAATTTTTATTCTTTGACATAGTTTGTCGATTAGTAAGAAATAGGTCCTTGAATCATCATGAAATGACTAAAATGTCATTCAATGTGAAAGGTACATAAATTTGCTTCAAGGGTAAATTTAACTGTTCTTCGGGCCTGTTTGATACGAACTCATAAAATATGTCCTTTTAATGCGATAGTTTGAAAGACACGGACCCGAATGCTATTGTCTCAGAAAGAAAATAAATGAAAGTTGCCCCCCACGTGCCGCATCTGCTAGCTTCCATTGGCTAATGGATGAAAATGGATAGTGGTAGTACCTGCCAGAGGCTGGTGATCATATGAGCTGCTGTAAAAGAAGGAGCATCAAACGGTTAAAAAACAGTCTTCGTTGCCTCGGAATTCTTTTCTAAAATTAGGGACCCACAATCGGCAAAATGGCCTATGACTACCTTTTGTTCATGCTTGCTTTTTAATACATTCAAATATTCAATAAATCTTCAACAAATGGTTCTTACTATTATATTTTAAAAGAAAATGAAACGTGTGCGTCATATATAATAAAAATGATAATGATAATGATAATTTTAAATGATTTATTTCCAAAAACACTAATACTATTTCATAAAATTTACAACGTCATTTGTGGTAAACAATCTTAATAAAATGATAATGTATAATAATATTTTTCTTTTGATTTATAACATGTAGTAAAAATGTGTTTGATAAGAAGAGTATCACCAAAAAATTCTTTAAGTGAAATTTTACTAATTATTTAGAAAGTGTTTTGAAGTTTTGAATTTAATATTATATTATATTTTTATCTTATTATTCTCAAAGGGAAAGATATATTATAATAGTTATATTATTTGTGGATGAAAATTTTTGGTTCGCCAATGGAAGCTTTAGAGAGATAACTTATCTTTTCACATTTTTATTTGTTACATAAGTAAATAAGTAAGTATTTGAAGAGAAAAATTAAAAAAAAAATCCGATGATACTGTAACGAACTCTATCTTAATTACACAATAGTTTAGATATAAATTTCATAATAAGTTATTAGTTACGTATGACATGATTTAATATGGTTATTAATAAGTGGCTCCCCATTATATCATAAGGTAAAAATGTGTTCATATTAACATTTAATCGATCATGCCCTAATTTCACACAAAATTAGATAAATAATTTTTTAACAAGCTACTAACGTTAGATACGATTAAGCTTCTAGTGCTGTTGTGTCGTGGCTTTAACCTATTAATCAATGTGAAATGAAAAACCATCATGGAAAATAAAAAGTTGACGATCATTATCTAAAATGAAAAACCTTATTTAAATTGACTAGCCATAAAATTCGAAACAATTTTTAAAGAAAAAGCATTAAAAGAAAGGAAAACAGCGAAAATGATGTTTTTGACGTGTAGGCCCCTATCGGATGATATTTATCCAAAGCAGAAAACAACCGGTAACCCACCGAAAACTCTAACAAACGCACTCGCTCAAAATGTTTGCCACGTGTACCCAGGAACAATTCCTATTGGCCAAAGCAAAGTACCCTCACGTGAGCACCTTAAGACTAGGCCACAAATCGAGCGAGTACGTTTCGCCCGGACATCGGCTGCTGCTTTTGCAGAGTTTATGCTGCCAAACAATTCGATACTCACACAGGTAATTTTCAATCTTAAGGGCGGTCTAACCGCGTGAATAACACCGTCCAATCAAGTGGGAGAAAAGAACGTGACTTTCACATCAGAGCTTTCGCTGCACGTAATGGCCAAAAAAAAAAAAAAAGGCTAAAGCCCAACTGAGGCGCACCAAATGCTGCAGTTTTCTCTGTAATTGTAACGTTCTCACCGCACACTCACAAGTAAAAAAAGTCAGTGATTTTCTTTTGGTCATGCGTCTTGAAGATTTTTATTTTTAAGATTTATTTTTAGAGTGATGATACAGTCACATATTTTTATATAAATTTATTTTGACGTGGTATGATAAGATTGATTGAATTAAATATTACTTGGTACACATGATTTATTTTTATTAATTTATATTTTCATTCAATCAATGAATTAATGTTATGTCAGTTTGTATAAAAATTTGTGGCTGTATCATTACTCTTATTTTTATAGTACAAAAGATTGATTATTGTTCAAATTAATTGCAGTAATAGTTTAAAAACAAGCAAATATGATGATGGAAGATGATATGAATAAATGAATCAATCAAAAATACATGAAATTTAAATATGATACGTGTAATTATTTGTTAGTGAAATTTTTTGTTTCTTTTTCTTTTTCATATTTTCATTTTGATCTTTAAAGTGATTGATCAAAAAATCGATTGTAGTTACCAATTATGGATACGTAATCATTCCCATAAGATCTAGTTTCAAAAACGAATTACGGCCTAAATCTGATTTGATGTGATATTGTTGTCGTGCATAAAGATTTAATAAATATTGATATCAATTTTACACAACGAGTTATTTACCGTCTAGTGTATCTTAGATACAAACAATATCACAATTCACGGATTACACAAAGACAAATTATTCATTTAAAAAAGTTATATTAAGTAATACACCCAGGCATGACACAAATTCTATACTTAGAAAATTTCCCAATTCATGCAAGTTACCTCCACTCCCTTCTTTGAATTCAGAGTAAAAATCGACTTTCCGTAAACCTGGAATTAACTAAAGCTCTCCAACTACTAATTAGCCAGTTAAAACGACACGGTAGCACGTACCTGTGAAATAACAACTACGTCCCTGATTTTCTACGTTTTCAAATATTAGTACCCATAGCTTGTCCATTTCTATCAAATAGGTCTTGCGACCTTTGTAAATGACCAAATTATCGAATTAGGAATTTTACCACCGCGTACTTAACTTTAACAAGAAGAGTAATGATACAGCCACAAACTCTTATACAAACTTATTTTGTACAAACTGATGTGGCATGATAAGATTAGTTGAATTAAATATCACTTGGCCCACATGATTTGTTTTTATTAATTTATATTTTCATTCAACCAATGAATTAATGCCACATCAGTTTGTACAAAATAAGTTTGTACAAGAGTTTGTGGCTGTATCATTACTCTAACAAGAAAGGCTAGTTTTGCAATTCAGCTAGACATTAGAGACCTATTTGATACAAATGTATACCATTGTTATTATTTAAAATATTGTAACAATAAAGGGTTCGTATATAATTTTGCAAGCACCCCTTTCTCCTCTCCCATTATAGTTTGATAGAATCATATTTTATTTCGCCGCACTCTTTTTTATCTGTCCACATTTGACCATATTTTCTCTCCCCCCGAACACACACACTCAGCAGAGCACAGCACAGTCTCATTCTTCAAAGCCGCTTCTCTCTCACAAAACACTCTTCACTCACATTCTGCTCTCTGCTTTCTGGCTCTCTATGAATCTCTAAACCAAAAACTCACATCACATTCTTCCCCTTCAACTCTCAAACCCCTGAAAGAAAAAAAAAGTTAAAAAAAAGAACAAAAATGGAGAAGAAACAAGGCTTCTTCTCAGCTCTCAAACAAGAAGTAGTCCGCGGCCTAAGCCCCTCCCGGTCACGTGCTGCCAGCCCGGCCCGGTCTATGTCCCCCATTTCGTCGCTTCTTCGAAGAAGAAAGAACCAGAGCTCCAACCACCACCATCATCAGGTGGCCACTCAGGAGCAGTTGGTTTCGAGATCCGGGAGTTTAAGGCCGGTGGTTGGGGAGGCGTTGGCGCCATTAATGGAAGGCCCAGATCCGGACGGGGCCGAACTCGGGGAGTCTAAGCGGGTCGGGTCGGGCCTGGGCAACTGGGTTAAGGGGCAATTGTCGAGGACGCCGTCGGTCAGTGCTATGGCTTATAGGAGGTCTGATCTGAGGCTGTTGCTTGGTGTTATGGGCGCACCGTTGGCCCCGGTGCACGTTAGCGACAACGACCCTTTGCCTCACTTGAGCATCAAAGACACTCCCATTGTTAGCTCCTCTATCTTCTTGCAGTTTTTGCTTGTTAAGGGTTTTTTTTTTCCCCCTCTTCTGTCTTTTCGGGGTACTGAGTATCTTTGAGGGGTGAATTAAGTAAAGAAAAAATAAAGACGTGATTTATAACTATTATTGTATAGCTACTTTTAGTAAATTTATGATTATTGTCTTTATCTTTTGTTTGGTTAGTGAGAACCTGTGGTGAGTCTCCTTGATAGTTAGTACAAATTGATGTGCTAGTGTTGTAGCAGACACGAAGCTTCACGTGATTTGAAGCTTTTGATTTTTATGAATTTGTAATCTAGTGAAAATTGTTGTAAAGTTATGGCCAAGTCATTTTAAAATTTGGTTGTTGCAGGAAGCTTCTTCGGCGCAGTACATTTTGCAGCAGTACACTGCGGCTTCTGGCGGGCAGAAGTTGCAAAACTCCATTAGAAATGCGTATGCAATGGGGAAGGTTAGGATGGTAGCCTCTGAGTTTGAAACCGCTGCGAGGACAGTTAAGAACCGGAATGCAACTAGATGTGCAGAATCAGGTGGGTTTGTGCTTTGGCAGATGAATCCAGACATGTGGTATGTTGAGCTTGCAGTTGGAGGTAGTAAGGTTCATGCTGGATGCAATGGAAAGCTTGTTTGGAGGCACACACCCTGGCTCGGGGCCCATACTGCCAAAGGGCCTGTTAGACCTCTGCGTCGTGCACTTCAGGTGAGGTTTTGGTGTTGATCTTAGCACTTGAAGTCAGTTAGTTGATCCATGTTGGTTATTTGCTGATTATTGATGGGTTTCAGGGTCTTGATCCGAGGACAACAGCTAGTATGTTTGCTGATGCAAGGTGCATAGGGGAGAAAAAGATTAATGGTGAGGATTGCTTCATCCTCAAGCTTTGTGCGGACCCTCAGACGCTTAAGGCCAGGAGTGAAGGTCCGGCAGAGATCATTAGGCATGTCTTGTTTGGCTACTTCAGCCAAAAGACCGGACTTCTTGTTTATATGGAGGATTCACATTTGACTCGAATCCAGTCTAATGGTGGTGATGCAGTTTACTGGGAAACGACGATCAATTCGTTTCTTGACGATTACAGACCAGTTGAAGGCATCATGATTGCACACTCTGGCCGTTCTGTCGTGACACTTTTTAGGTTCGGGGAGGTGGCAATGAGTCATTCCAAAACAAAGATGGAAGAAGCTTGGACTATTGAAGAGGTTGCATTTAATGTTCCTGGTCTCTCAGTGGATTGTTTTATTCCCCCAGCTGATTTGAGGTCTGGATCCATCAGTGAGGCCTGTGAACTCGCTAATGATGAAAGGGGAAAAAGCGTAATTGCATTAGCAGCACATCGGGCTAAAGTTGCTGCACTGGAGAAGTCACGTGATAGTAGCACTGATAACATGATATGGAAGACGGAAGTCTAACCAAAGGATAGGTTCAATCAAGGCAATTGTTTATATTGGTAGCTGCTGTTAATCTACTAACCGGATAGAAGTTACATAGTAGAAGTGAAGTCAGATTTTTGGACTTTTGGTACATGCCTCTGTTAATCTGTAAATAGAGTCGTAAATATTCACAGGTTCAGCTTGGACCTCGATGAATCTTTATACTCTCTCTGCAGAATCCAACTATGGAGTTGGAGCTCAGTTTTCCAAATAGGGATATAGAGCAAATGGAGGTTAATTTTTAGTTTACCTTCCATGCCTGAAGGAAGGTGGTGAAGCTGTCGTAAAGAAGAACCATTAACCTTTCCTTAGTTTACTAATTCTCTTGCTTACTGAATACTGCAGTGGCAGCGAAAAGGAAACTGCTACTGGCTAGCATTAGTTTAAGATCAAAGTTGTCTAGTTTGTTAATTCTAATCTTTTGTGGGTTTGTTTCCCTTTGTGTGGTTTTGTAGTAGCTGTTTCTGGGTTTCGGCTAAAAAAAAAAGGGGTATTTTTGCTGGATACTGTTGGAAGTCGGCAGGGTAAATGAGAAGGAATTATGAAATTAGTATTGTATTTTTCTTACTTGTTCCAACCAAATCGTTGATCTGAAGAGTAATTTCTGTTTGTATTTTGGCATTTGGTAATATCTGCTGACAAAGATATAATCAAGAACATTGCGGGTCACATGATGATAAAAAAATATAGAGATCAGCATTTTTCCTTTTGAACTCTTTAACTTTGCTTTTGTTTCTCAGTCAAATTGAGTCTTGATGACACCACCTTCACATGATCACTTAGCTTATCAGTTCCTTTTGTTGGGTGCAATCTTTTTGAATGCTGATGACATGATATAATTTTAATTAAATTGAACGAATCTTTGTATATGGTGCTTGAGAGCATCTAGGGTGGTTGTTTGAAAGTTGGTAGCAGTGTCCCTCTTTGGACCCCTTTGCTTTGCTGCTTTAACAAATATTATTTCCCCTTTTGAAGCATTAATAAAGAAGGAAAAGAATCCCTATTCCCCCTTCTCTGACTGAAGCTTACAACTGGGTCTTGCATCGTTTTTGGCAAACGCGAAGCTTGTGTGTGAAGTGAATATCAATATGAATATATCATTACAGCAATGCACGAGACAAAAGTGTCCCCCAAAACCGCATGTGATTTCATAAACTATTTTTAACCTGCTTTTGCAGAGGCACACTCTTTCTCCTTTCACTGCTTTGCTCCCTTTTTTTTTTTTTTTTATCATATCATTTATTGCAATTTTTATTATGGGGGAAGGTTCCAGCTCATGATGATGTTTCTGAACCGTCAAATTTCTCCATTATTTAGGGTTTCTTTATGGGGGGAAAGAAATTGTGGCATCATGTGGCCTTCGTATACAAGTACCATTATAAATATGGTTAGTCACTTGCTGCCTCTGCTTGATCCCGTAACTCTGATAGCATGTGTGGCTGTGAAATAGAGAGTCTCAAGAAAATAAGTAAATGTGGAAACCAACCTTCTAATAAAATCCTTTACACATGGGTGTATCAGTTTGCCCATATTCCTTCGGCCATTACCCAATTTGAATTTGCACAGAGCATGACTATGGCAAATTTAATTTACCGTATTCCTTTTAGGGTTCCCATGATTGGGATCTTAAACAAGTGAGATTGAATGCACTCTTTATAATTGTGAAAATTCTTTAAAAAAAAAAATCTTCTCTATCAAAAATTAATTGGTGTACGGCGAGTGCGGTCAGAGCTTGGCTTCAGGGATGTCGTGACATTTTCTATTAATCAATCATCCATGTGAATAAAGCACATTATTACAACTTTTTTTTTAAAACGACACCACTTATGAGTGAACAAACCTTGTCCCTCGGAAAATAAGCTTTTGGGTGTTTTTTTTTTCTTTAATACTGATTACGCATCATATTAATGTATTACACAGATAATTATTATTATCTGTAACTCTCACAGAGGAGAGATGTTTATGCTCCACTCGTATTTCTTACAGAGGAGGGATGTCTATACTCCACTCGCATTTCGTAAATTAACTCTATATAATTATACTTAATTGAGAAATATTGAGTTCATAAGAACTCAAACCATTGCCCTCATAATCATACTTACTTTTGAAGATAGTGGTTCGCCACTCAGTCTTTGGGTGTCTAATTTGAGTGAAGGAAAAAAAATAAATAAAAGAAGCGCTTTGAGTTTTGGTCCAAATCTTTTTATCCATAGCATATCCCATAATGCAGGACCAATGGACCATTATTGATCGATTAATGACTTCCCCAGAGAAGCAGCTTAGCTCAACACTTCACCATCTTTTTTATTGCAATTTTTGTCCAATTGATTCTCGATATCACATTCACACCAGCTATCTACCAAAATCTAGCTTCCATTCTCGTTGCTGTAGCTCGAGTACAAAATTTACAACACATTAATGTAGAATATCTAACAAGTTTGTTGAGATGCCCTTAGTATTCATTAAATATCCCAATATCTCGGTCATGCGTACGTTTTCTATCTTGATGTGGGTGAAATTTTAGACGTCGGATTAGTATTGATTTCAAAGTTGATTTTCAAGCTGCAGTTCTTAATGTTGTGTTAATCAGGCCCAAATTAATCGCGAAAAATTTTTAAAATCATATTATTAATAAATCCGCATGATTTCTTTTACGCATTCTTAAAATAAAATTATATGTTTTTGTATCCCCTCAAATGAAAATGATCATGTAGATTTTTACATCTGGTTAATAAAGCAATAATTTTTTCTCCCATACTTGCTCAAATCTTTGTTTATTTTAGTATAGAATTGGCATTAAATAGAGAGGACCCGCTAGCTATAAGTTTGTGGGGAAAAGGATGGTCTTAGCATTATTGGCTGTTGCCTGTTGGACTTAAAACTCTGCAGGGGTTAGATGAAACTTAGAATTATTAAATCGGTGTTTTTAAATCCATATAATTTAATTCTATTTCTTCATGTAAAAGTGATTCCAAGTTAGTTTATGGGAGAATTGGCATTAATTTAATACACATTTTAAAACGAATATGCAAAGTTCATGTCCATCTTCCTCCTCATTTCCTAGGACGAATTGTGTCGAATTCCAAGTTGACTTTGAAAACCTTGATTTCAAATCTTAATTTTAAATAACAATTGCTTAGCTATTTTTCTTACCAAACACATTCACTCTTTTATTTAAAGTTCAAAATCATGTGCATGTGAGACACAAAATTGGAGCTCACTAGGCTTAGGTTTAGTAATCAAGCAATAAGCAAAAGTTTTTCTGAGGACATTGATTTAGGTATGCATTATTTGTACCGATTATGTAATTCGATCAATCAAAATCTAATTCGATTAAACTTATTTTCACAAATTGAATTATAATTTATGCGTTTTTAAATCAAAATGTTATTTTCATTTACTAATACTGTAATGAGTAAAATGAGAAACTAAAGATTATTAAGAAAAGTTCTGAACGATTTCTGATTGTAAAATATTAATAGATCTTTAATTGTAATATATTAATATAAATTTTTTTAATAATTTAATGCCACAATTCGTACCTAACTAGCACAGTATTAATACATTGCCCTTAGCTGTCCGAATGTACCAATTAAATTCAGGTTGACAAATACACTGGGAGACTATGAGCCACTAACCATAATAAATGAAGGGTTAGGTCCCAAATCACAAAACCATTAAATTATTGGGTAATATAGAATCTAGAATCTGGTTAATTGTATCTTTTATTCGAAAATAATAATAATAATGAATATTGCAAATGACTTGCTTTGACTTTTTGGTACCCATTTCTGTGACTCAATTGATATTAAATTCCGAAATTGAGCAGGATTCTAGGAAGTGTTATGTGTCTGGGACCCATGATTAGATCAAGTTAAATATTAGGATCTGAATATTAAATTAGATTAATTTAAATTATACATAATATTATTTTAACGTTTGGTACAATAATCAATTCGACAATGTTAAATTATATTTAAACAAAAGATTATTTATGAATAGTTAATTATAATAATTAAAATTAATTTAATATTATAATAAAAAAGAAAATTAAATATATATTAAATCAGTTATCGAGTAGTCATAATTATAATAACAATAAATTACTAAACTATTTAATTAAATTTTATTAGATATTTTAGATATATTTTATTTTCTTAAAAGGTTAGCAAATAATATGTGTTAAATCAACTAATTACTGGTATTATTGATGTCATAATTATTTTTAGTATTAAATTACTAATTATTAAATATAATGCAATACATTATTACAATAAATAATTATAAAGAAATTATTTATCGACCACCGATTTTTAAGCTTTATCAAAAATACGTAAATATCCTTTTTCTTTTTTCTTTCCTTTAGCAACAATCCACTTGAAGTTTACAAAGTGCATTATTGCTCCACTTTTTCTTTAACACCATCAAGGATTTAACGAAATATTAGTCAAATAGTTGTTTTGCCCCCAAACGAAATCATTCACTAACCACTTGATTTTTCAAGCTTTATAAAAAATACACAAACACCTCTTTTTTTTTTTTTTTTTTTTAGCAACAATCCACTTGAAGTTTACGAAGTGCTTCATTACTCCACTACCATCATAACAGCGACCACTAAGCAAATAGTGAGTGAAAGGGGAGTGATAATGAGTGACAACAAGCAGCTGACGCGAAAGAAGAGGACGGTTAATTAAATTCATTATAAAGAAATAATAGATTTAGAATTATGGTATTTTTGAAGAGCTGCCCATTATAAATAATGGGACAATAGATTACCACATCTTCCTTCCTTAGATATTAATTATTGTCCTGAATTAGAGACCTGAATTTAATGAGTTATGATTGCAAAGGAGTAGTGATGCATTTCGTAAACTTCAGGTGGATTGTTGGAAAAGAAAAAAATATTGGTGTATTTTTTATAAAAGTTGAAATATCATGTGATCGGTGGATAATTTTTCATTTTTTAATTTCAATTGCATTTGAACGATGTCTTTTTTAGATTTTTTAGGTAAAATGATAATTTTAATCCTATAATGTCACCGGAATTCTATTAGAGTTAAGGCAATGTTGGACACCCAAAACATTTGTAAACTTCATGTGAATTTTTGCAAAGAAAAAAGTGTTTGTATATTTTTGAAAAAGTAAAAAAAAAAAATCAAGTGGTTGGTGAATAATTACCTATTATTAAATAATTAATTTTGTTGAAATAAAAGTACTAATATAATTAGACTATAAAAAATAAATTAAAAATAAATTTCAAGTAAATCACGAATGAACGAATGAATGAATGAATTAATTAAATTTTAAGTAATAAATACAAAATGGTGATATGTACATTTTTCTCCTCTTATTATAACTCCATCGAAACACACTTGTAAATTGAGATTGATAATTCCGTGATAAATTTATGAACTAAATTTAAATTTACTTTGCCTAATCCAATCCAAGAAATGATTGCCAAACATAAAAAAAATTAATTCTAAAATTAATCTAATCACACACTTAATCTTAACTATCAATCAAAACAATAAATTGCTAGGCACATTTTGCAGTCCCAAAAAAATAATAAACAAAGTTTGTAAACTTATTACTCTGGGAAAAAAAAAACAATTATTGGTATCTTCGAGTTGTCGGCAAAGGAAGCTTCTCTCTTTCTCTTCCTCGCGGTGACAAAGGAATAAATTCATATCAATCAACAATATTTTATGACTCGCATTAATGGCACTGTGGCAATTGCCCTAGATATTAGAATTCATGCATATTTATCGCAATTTTTTTCACTAGGGAGTTTTTTTGTCTAGAAGGTAAGTGATGAGGCTTTCTATGTGGGCGGGCTTATAAAATTTATAGTATATATATATATTAATTATAATTTTATGTTCACGTGTGAGTAGGTCAATTTGTACATAGATTTAGGTATCGAGGTAAAATGCATCATGTCGATCGAGGTGAGTTATTACAAAAATAAAAATAAAAATAAAAAATTTCGTGAAAGATAATGTTACCCCGCTTGTATATATTGAAAGTTTATAATCAACTACAATGAAAAATGAAGACTTCAATTGTTATATGAAATTAGAAAATAGAACCGCACTAAGCGCGGTTTTTAAAAAAAAGATTTAATATTATTTTTTTAAAAAAATTTTTATACTTGATGAAACTGATAAAAAATATGAATTAATTTTTTTAAAAAAATGATGTAGCTTTATAAAACTAATGTTATTTATAAAAGTTTTTTTTTGTTAACTTTAAAAATATATATTAATATGTATAGTTAAGTGTACATAACTTTTTCATCAATAAAAATTATGTACACATTAATCAATTCTTCATTTTTCTTGGTATTAACAGACTCCCACATCCTACAAAACCTAACCCTTATCATCCAACTATCTTTATCATTGTTCAAATCATGAATAAAAAAATACTCCATAAAGCACCCAATACTAAAAATTCAAATGAGTTAAAAAATAAAAACACAATAATATTTTTAAAGAGGATGTTGGTTAAATAATAAAAAAATTCAAACATAATAAATCTTAAATACTTAATGTTTATAGAGTTTGAAGAAGCCAAAAGACACTAAACAAAAGGTTGCATAATTAAATATGAGATTATGACATTAAATTAGGCCCTAGTGGCATTGGTGAGGGAAGATGAAGGAACATTCCTTCCTATATTAATTAGTTGATATATTTTAAACCATTAAAGTTTAGTTGTTGGCTTAATAAAATAAATGTATGTTTCAAAACTTATGATTAATTATTATTAATGGTTACATATTGTTGAATTTATATAGAAAGAGGAAGACACACGTAATCTTTTGTAATCTAATAATTATTTTCTATTTTTAATATTTTGTAATGTAATTATTTTTTAATCTCAACCAATATATTAGATAATAGAGAATATAAAAAGATGAGAAATAATTATGCCACAAATCTTAACTACTTAATATTTATAGAGTTTGAAGAAGCCAAAAGGCACTAAACAAAAGGTTGCATAATTAAATATAGGATTATGACATTAAAATTAGGCCCTAATGACATTGTTAAGGGAAGATGAAGGAACATTCCTTTCTATATTAATTAATTGATGTATTTAAGCTATTAAAGTTTAATTGTTGGCATAATAAAATAAATGAATGTTTCAAGACTTATAATTAATTATTATTAATGGTTACATATTATTGAATTTAAATTGAAAGAGGAAGAGACATGTAATCTTTGTAATTTAATAATTATTTTTTTATTTTTAATATTTTGTAATGTAATTATTTTTTTAATTTCAACCAATTTATTAGATAATAGAGAATACAAGAAGATGAGAAATAGTGATACCACATTACCTCCTCCAATCTCAGCTTTATATATATATATATATATATATATGTCATCTTTTTTTTTAAATGATTTTGATTATGGATGAAAATCTTTGTATTGAAGATGTCTAAATTAAAAAAAAAAACTAAACTTATAAGTGGATTAATTTTTCATAGAGATGAGTATAGATCATTCCAACTTACATTACTTGTGATAATTAAGGTAGATTATACAAGACACGTGGCAATCATATAATATAATATATTAGTTTGTTAAAATATTTGTATCAACAATGTTATTATCGTTAATATTGAGTGAGTAATGCTAAAAACACAAACTAATTTTACAAATTCAAGATTGCATAATTCAATTGAATGGGTATTGTGTTTAGACTTTAGAGTGTTACACATGCTGGATTGAGTTTTAAGAATTGGCAAATCGGGCTACAAGAATTCGGCCGGTACCTGTAAAATTCAGACTGATGCTTTTAACACCCCTCAAAATTTCTTATGACACCCCTTTTGAATTCTATTCCCTAAAATACCTATCTTAATTTATAAACTATTAATTCATAAATCTAAATCAATCATGTTGTCACTAGATTTAGCTCTAACAAGAGTATTTCTTTTAAGTTCTTATTTATAAATTGATACAAATACTAAAATCTTAAATTATTTTCTTCTTATTACATAATTTCTATCTCCCATAATTCTTAATTCTTGAAAGCTTCTAAAAAAATGATTTCAATTAAAATTTAAAATATAAATATAAATTATGAAATCAGGTGGGTGTAAGAAATAATTTATTTAAGTGTTTAATTGAATTTTCATTTAAAAAAAGGTCAATTATTTAAATAATTTTAATTAAATAGGGGTCTGATAAGGAATTTAGAGGGTTGTCAAAAAGCTTGGTGGTAATCTTATCCATATATCGGCTCTCTATTTTGGGCTCAGTAAATGGACTGATAGTCCTAAGCCGACAAAGTTGGCTTTCGGCCCTTGTCCATAAAGCCCGATTTAGTAGAACAATGAAAAAGTTTAAACTTAATAAATTTTCCTACTCATGGATATTCTAAATATGATTTCAAAATAATCCTTGAGCCACAAATAATGTAAAATAAAGATTAATAGCATTTTAAATATGATTTTTAAATAATAATTAATAAAAATAACAATGATATTATAACTTTTTCATAGAATAAAATTAGCACTAAGTCACTACCCTCCAATAGGAGTACCAAAGTGAATCTTAAAATGATAGATTTCAACAATCAATCAATTATACCCTCTACAAATTGATTTTTATCACTAGATTCTTCAAATGCATTTTTAACACTAAATCGATTTACCATCTTGAGAATAAAAAATAAATTAGAGAGCATGTAGTTGATTGATTATGAAAAAACTATTAGTTTATTTGATGTTTCTAAGAATAATTAATATCCCCACTCTCAAACTTTTATTAAATGGAAATGGAGTTTCTCCGACATTATTGGAAGAAGATTTTCCTTTTGTATATGTGAAAGAATAGTAAGTTTTCTTTTAATTTAGATATACAAAGTGTGTCGTGACAAAATTTAATCTTTGAGTTATATATATATATACAAGTGATGAATTATTTTGTTACTTGAAACGACTGAATATCTTTTATCGTCTTCAAACTTCTAAAGCTCCAAGTGTTTGTTAGCACATGCTAAATACACTCAAACGCTTAAGCTAGGGTTCAACTTATGAGAAATACTTTGATGTCGTTCGAGAAAGATTAGAGAATTCGATAACCAGTTAAATGCTCCTTTTATATATATATATATATTAATTTTTCAATCAGGGATCCTTGATTTTAATAAAGTTTGGGATTAGCTAAAAGACAAAAATAAAATAAAATTAAATACACTACATGATAAAATAATCCATATTTTTATCTTTTAACTAATCCCTAATTTTATTAAAGTTAGAGATCACTGATTGGAAAACTACTATATATATATATATATATATACATACATACATATATATATATGAATTTCATAGTGAAAGAATGAAAGAATCATCTTTTTGAAATGACATGTTGGCTAACTAGACACGTGGTGGAATATAATTTGTTGCTGCAAATCCTTGTACCTACATTATGTATATCAAAATATTTTTAACATAATACCAAAAGAAAGAAAAAAAAATCTTTAAACAAAAAATGGGAAAGTAAATTGATCGTGGGATTCCCGAATTATGTTGCTCCAACTTAAAAAATTCGGAGGGTCCTTTTTATTATTATTTTATATATATATATATATATATATATATATATATATATATATATATATATATTAGACATTCATAAATATTAAAAAAATAAAACGGTTGTTGCCGATTCAACCTCATGCTGCTGTCTCAGCCGTTTTCTTCATCGTGAAGACAGCAAAGCACATCATCAAGTAAATATCACTAAAGATTCGTCACGAGAAATTTATTAAAAAGAATAAGCTTTTTATTTTTAAAATTTTTTTATTAGGGCATATATTTGATTGAGATGACGTGCCACCTACATCGTCCATTGGCTTTTAGATTACTTTCATTTGTTATGCATGCTCTGGATCCGACTCATCTCATGGCTTTGTCCCGCAAAATTTTTGCTTACAAGTTACAATATGTTTGCAATTGCAGGACGCTCTTGAAAATTTACTCTCAAATAATTAGAAAGTATATTCTCACAGGACTCCTATAACAAATTGTGAATATATATATATATAGAAATGTTCCAATCCAGAATTTTAAAATACGGAAAACTTAATCAGAAAACTACTATATATATATATAAATAAACTGTAAGTTTTTAAAACCGTGCGGTTTTAAAATTTTCCCATACTTTTCCGCACTTTAAAATCTCTGACAAAAAAATTATTTTATATATATATATATTAAAATTTTAAAGTGCGGAAAATTTTTAAAACCGTATAATTTTAAAGGTTTAAAACTGTAAGCTTTTAAAGCCGTATAATTTTAAAATTTTTCTGAATTTTTCTGTAATTTAAAATTTCTGACCAAAAAACTACTTACTATATATATATCCCTAAGCTAAAAGAAAGTCGACTGAGTAAAGTTTATAACTCAAAACAACAAAATTCGTACGAACATTATACTTGATAAAACCATAGATTTAATTATGAGGTCCATACATGCATGGTTCATTGTGAATTGTAATATAATTAAAATGAAGCTGACTTAGGCTTTTTTTTCAACTGCAAAAAATGTGCATCAATATTTGTATAAAGTCAAGCTTAATTAACGGGAAGAGGTTCGATTCAATCACTAGAAATTGAAAGGAAATGGGGCAACAAACGATGTGATGAAATGTTAACATCAAATCAGTTTCAACAAATTGATTTTGATTAATGATTAAGACGTCTCAGCCCCCGTAATTCCTTTTGCCTTACGCTGTTTCTTGGGCTCCACTCATCCCTTAGCTGTCCGCCAAAGCACTCTTATTCCAAATTTATCTTATTCTCATTCTCTTAATTTTGCTTTTGTATAATTATTCCGGTTTCTAGCATTTTCAATTACGAGAGTCTTTTAGGTCTACCTTTAACAATTATCATCATTATACGGTATTATTATTATTATTATTGCAAACTTTTTTTTTAAGATAAAGAGATAGGCAAAATTTAAATCAATGTTTTAATATCTCTCTCCCCCCCCCCCCCTCTCATACTTTAAATTTGAGTGATTAGTCAAATAAAATTATTTAACTGAATGATCAAATAGTGATATAATGAAAATAACATTCATTGTTAAAATAAATTATACTTTAAATGGTTGTGGCTCAGTTGACAGCGCATGTTGAGTTTGTGGGGAGAGCTCTCAGGTTCGATCTCCACTAAACATACCATTTGGAAAGGTTAAAAAACTTTAACTGTGACTACACCCCGAATCTAGATTAGTCAAGGTCCAATACAGTCTCATGACATTGGATGGTTTACATAGGATGATTTACAACTAAAAAAAAAAAATTATATTTTATACGCTTATTTTATATCTACGTATGTATAAATGTAGAATAGAAACGCGACAAACGAAATCTATATAAAGAATCATGAGAGCTACGAGTGAGATTGGATAATCCGTAATGATTGGAAAAACATAAAGCAGATAAAAATTGCATTGGCTTAGAAGCAAAGGTCTCCTTGACCTTCAATCCTCCCTCAAATTTTGCTTTTCTTATAACGAATTAGGATCAAACACGTGAGCCCACTCAGCCATTATTTCTTTTTTAAGTTAAGGCCCACAATAAAATTGGCTTTTGGTGCGTTCATAATTATGGTTCTAATTTCATTAACAACCCAAGTGATTCATTAAGATTCAATTTCGATGCGTCATTATCATTTTATTCGCTTAGTTTTTTTTTTCCCCTCCATTGGAATGGGCATTGTCAGACAAAATTAGGAGAATTTTTTTAATAATTTAATTTAATTTTTCTTGTATGATTAAGTTTAAAATCATAAAAAATTATTTTTAAATTAATTATAACTCAACATAAAAACTATTACTGTATGTGACTTACGTTACGTTACGTAACGTAGCACCAGCCTATTTATAATAATCTATTACACGTCTAATTACTCATTGTTTGCTATATCCAATGCTTAGCACTCGATCTCAATCAATCCGAAGGCAGTCTCTCTCATCGAGACGAAGATGTTGGCCGTGAAGATTTGGGGATAGAGAATCCACCAATCACGGCATGCCAGAGAAAGGGAGATGGGGCCCGCAAAAGGGACGGTGGTGCTACAACGTACCAACCGAAAACAGGGTTGATTTTGGGATTATCGGCACAAAGCCTTGGCGTACAAATCACATATCGCCAGTTGCCGTATAAGAGATGCATCACATGGGATTCTCGGCCCCACCAATCATAATTGGCTAAACAAAAATATCACATACATCAGAAAACGACATGACGATTGATGCTAGCTTAGCTTGATTTAGCTGCCAGACATGCCCGATTTTTACTAATTGATTCCAATTTTTTATATTGTGGATTAAATTTGTCTTTGTAAGACGTGTTGATTTTCAATGAAAAGACTACAATTTTGCTATTTTATGATATTAGTCCACAATACTAACAGGAATTTACTTAGAATTTAAGCAATATTAGTCGAAAATTGTGGAGTGTAATCAAATGCATTGTGACCCAAATTCGATTCGTCCTAGATCCGAACAAATTACAAAAAAACAGAACTAATTTAAAAAGAAAAAAAGAAAAACCACTTATTGTCCTTTAATTTGAACTTAATCTGAATATTATTTACCCATTGAATAAAGATGTCTTCAGCAAACAAGAGAACAAATTTATGGTGGGTACCAAGCATCAAACTCCTTTATCTGTGAATGCATTATCTTTATTTTAATTTTTGAATGTTAATCATCGCAACCAAACATTTCGATTTGGCCCCAAAATAAATAAATTAACAAAAAAAAAAAATGATGGCAACTAACAAAGAATCAATTATCATCATCGATGACCACCCAACTACTAAAAAGTATTAAAAATCTACGGTCTCCCATTAGTCACTTAGTCACATGTCTTGTCCGTTCTTTTCACCTGTAGTTGCAGAGCAATCCTTTACTGCGCCACGTGGCTCCAGATCTCAACCCTCCGCATACATCAACCGGGCCCCATTAATCAGACGTCGCAGATCTGTTTGGTAGTGTCCCAGTAACACCGAACCTTCCTTTCATTTCTCGATCCCAATGAACGCCTATTTATTCTATCACCTCCCGTCTTTATTTCTTCACAATTTCACTCACTGCGCTCCACTGCACAACACTTCACTTCACTTCACACTCTCTGTTTAACGCTCGGGCAGTGCGCAGGTTAAGCAGAGCGCAGAGAGAGGGTGCGCACGTTAAATATGGTTCATAAATCGAGCATTTTTGTTGTATTGTTATGCATTGTCGTCGCCGGCGTCGGGGGCCAGTCTCCCACCGGGTCACCGACGGCAACCCCGGCTCCACCTGCACAAACTACCCCGCCGCCAAACTCCAACTCGCAGCCACCTACATCATCTCAACCACCAGTGACATCCTCTCCTCCTCCGCAAGCCACCCCACCTCCAGCGTCCTCTCCTCCTCCGGCAACTCCTCCGCCAGTTAGCTCCCCTCCACCAGCCTCTCCTCCTCCCGCCAGTCCACCACCAGCAACTCCCCCACCGGCAACCCCACCACCTGCATCTCCACCTCCGGCTTCCCCACCACCAGCTTCACCTCCCCCGGCCACCCCACCCCCGGCATCTCCTCCTCCAGCCTCACCACCTCCAGCCACACCACCACCAGCACCACTCGCTTCTCCTCCGGCTGCCGTGCCAGCTCCGGCACCAAGCAAGAAGAAGAAGCCAACTCTTGCCCCATCTCCTCTGTCCAGTCCGCCATCTCCTCCAACTGGTGCTCCGTCACCCACTCTCAATGCAGTCTCCCCCGGCCCCGCTCAGACCACCACTGATGCCGTAAGCCTACATTTTCCCATTTTTTAAAAAGATTACTCAATTAACTCTAATTGCTAGATCTTTGCTATTTGTAGATCTCTTTAGTGTTACGTCTTAGCTGCATTGTTAGATCTTGCATTGCATGATCTTAGTTCAGTAGTTTAGTCAACAGTTTCAAGTTCAACTGTCGAAGATCTTGTCGTCGTGGCGCATTATAGTGATATTAACATAGGGTTTCTAACATGAGCCGATCATTTGTTGTCGTTTTTGCTGCATTCTAGTGAAAACGTTGCTTATTTCTTTACTGGCCAGTGGGATTTCAATCCCACGTGAATCTTGGCCATGATCTGAGGCAGCTGTGAAGATCTAGTGAACCCCGTAAGTGCTTAATGGTGAAATTGACCGTAGGAGATTTTTACTTGCACGTGTTTTTAAGCAAATGATGCTCGTACAAGTGGGTTTACATGGCAGTAAATAATAATAGCCTCTGAATGTGGGTGGAGTGTGATGAGTAAATGACAACTGGAAGAAACGTAGAGGGTCACAGAGTCCAGTGGTTGGGGAACACGAGGCACGGAATCCCAAGGACTCAACAGTTCAGTCTTGAACCACCCGGGCCAGACATAACCAAAACGATGCGCTTTGAAATGGGCTCAAGAAAAAAAAGTTGCCTTTTGGGCTTTGGAAAGCCCAATTTGTAACAAAGCGTAATCTGGTCTGACACTTCTGGCCCATATGTATAGCCACCAGCATCATCCTTTGAGCCTTGTTTGGATCATCTGGCAAATTCTGTCATGCATATAAAAATAATCTAGTAGATAATATTATTCAAATTATGGTAAGTGAATAGTATGAGGTGGTATTATTGGTTAACTAGGTAATAGCATCCCCATCATGTGTGGCCTTACTCACTCTATCGGATCTCTCTCAAACAAGCTTTATAAGTAATGATTTTTTGTTTTTTCAAAAGTTGACGTTTGTATTTTTTAAAATACAAATGCTTGCGATGGTTAATGTGAACTTGTGTTGCGAAAATTTTGGATGCAGAGTGGAGTAGAGAAGCTGTGGTCGATGGAGAAGATGGTTGGGAGCGCGGTGTTCGGGTGGGCAGTGCTGTGCTTACTACTTTAGACAATTTTCATATGTATCTCATCGGTTTTATTTTCATTTTTTTGGAGTTTAATTTCTGTCGTTGTTACTCTTTTCACATTGATGATGGCTGCCATTTTAGCCCCCACGCACGCATAATGAGTTTTTACAGCCTCTGCCTGTATTCGAGTTATACATACATTCAGCTTGGGATTCTTTTTGAGAGATTTTGGAGGATTTATTATTATTATTATTATTTGTATGGGATTTATTGGTAGCAATCTCCTTTTATCTCCTCTTTGTCTACAACTTTCCATTTCTATCTATACGAATAAATTCAATTTCATGACTAATCAGTTCAATTTAGCTTCCTTAATCATCGGCTATTGAAAAGAGGAAAATTGGTCGTTTCATTGTGATACCCAAGGGTCAAGCACGATGGATTGACCAGAACCTAATTAAAAACACCTCAGACTTGTCAGTTGATGAAGCAAAATCAAAGGCTGAAGCCCCACTCTCATCAATGTGGGGAGATGTGTAGCAGGCGTGGGCTTTCGTTCAGGTTTCCTGGACGAAAATCTACTTGCATGAGTCGAAACATTGGTCACAAATTTTTCGGAGTTGCTGCATAAGTGTCTCAAAATGTTTGTCTTCGTACGTCAACAATTGGGCACGGCCAATCACGTCGCGTAGGTTGCAGGATCATTATTATAGAATTAGGTAGGAGGAACACATCTATTATATGATGATTAAAGCTGATAAATCATTGCAGTTTCACGATGGAGATTATAATGAAAAGATCAGTGCAATGAAGATGTCTCTACAAATATTATTTCCTTCCACGGAACACATTCGATTTCAGCTCGTCTGAGATATTTCCACACATCTTTCAATTTATATCATCCATATTTAACGAATTTGATCATCCTAATTGAAATAATAAGTTTTATTTTCATGTCTTATCAGAAATAAAAAAATTAAAAAAAAGTGTTTATTATCATAAAAAGTGTGTGCGGATTGTGATATGTGTACATGAAACGGTTTGACAAATCGGAAAAGGGTGATTCCGTAACTTAACGGCACCTTGTAAATGAAACGAATCGTTTTAAGCATCGTATTTGGTAAAATATAAAAGGACGGGCAAAATTCCCTCTCTATCACACACACGCGCGCGCCTATTTATCTTTCCACCCTCACTCACTCCACAAAATACAAAGAAGAAAACAAGACAAAAAGGATAACACAAAACCCTTTTCCTCAATTGTCAATTGAGAAAAAAAGAAATAAAACAAAAAAAAAAAAGAAAAATGGCAGTGTCTTCCGGCGTTTTCACCACCACTTTCCTTTCCCCGGAAACTGCGTCGTCGTTCCTCAAGCCCTCCTCCTCTGGGAAGCCCGGCCAGTTTTCCCCCGTTCATTTGCGAACCGTCCGTACTGTCACCTTGGCCACTGCCTCCCCTAAGCCTGTCACTGGAAAGCGCGAGCCACGAGGCATCATGAAGCCCCGCCGCGTCTCCCCTGAAATGGAAGCTTTTGTTGGCGCCCCTGAGATCCCTCGCACTCAGGCTCTCAAGCTGATTTGGGCTCACATCAAGCAACACAATCTTCAGGTATTTTCTAAACCCCCCCCCCCCCCTCTTTTATTTTTTTGTTATAAAGTTACATTTTTTATATGTATTGTTTTATTTGGGCTTTTCTTTTCGGATAAGGTTTTGTTTGGTTTACTAATAACGTGAGTTAATTTTGATTTAAAGGGAAATGGGTTTGCCTTTTTTTTTTATTGGTATTTTTTTAGTGGAAAACAATTGTTTTTGGTAAATGGGAATGTTGGATTTGGATAAGGTAGTGTATGTCTGGAGTTAAAAATGGTTTCTTGAACAAAAAGAAATGATTTTGAACCTTCTGGGGTTTTGGGTGAGATTTTATTCGTTATTTCACGTGGGTCTTCTCTGAGATGGCCTTAGGTATGTGGACAAGGCCTGTTCTGGTGTATGTGTCTTAGGAAAGTCTCTTATTTGTTCAGGACTGCGTTTCCTTGTATTGGTTTTCCGATGGTCAGTTATAACTTTATATGGAATAGCTCAAGATATTTGTGTCATTTCTTGAATTTCGTTTGACCTTCCACCAACAAAACCAAATTGACCTGCTCATGGTAATGTGCTTTGCTGCATTGCAACCCCTCCTTTGTGTGAATGTATGAAGATATGCTTATATATTGTTCCATGGTTCACTTTAACTCTCTTTTCTACAGTGGTCTCTTTTGGGGTGTAAGCAATTGAACATATGTTTCAAGATATGCATGATCTTGGATTCCCCTCTCACTTTCAAATACTATGAGTCAAAGCATGATTTCCATGTTATATTTTCTCTTAAAACTTCCCGTAAGCTGACCATGCAGCAATATGAACACACCACTGACTAGTTCTGAGGAGTAATGGACTATTATCGCAGTTTTCTCATTTAAGGGCAGTAAAATGTTTTAATTTTGGTTTTTGTACTAGAATGATATGGGTGGTTCACTTTTAACACTCTTTTCTACAGTGGTCTCTTTTTGGGTGTAATTAATTGAACATATGTTTCGAGATATGGATGTTCTTGGACTCCCCTCACTTTCAAATATTATGAGTCAAAGCATGATTTCCTTGTTATATTTTCTCTTAAAACTTCACGTAAGCTGACTATCCAACCATACGAACACACTGCTGACTAGTTTTGAGGAGTGACGGATTATTATCGCACTTTTCTCATTTAAGGGCAGTAAAATGTTTTAATTTTGGTTTTTGTACTAGAATGATATGGATTGCAAGTGAAAAAGAAACTTTAAGGTGAAGTTGTACGCTTCAAGTGATTGTGTAAAAGTAGGTTGATAAAATGATGCTTTTGATGCATAGCCCTCTTTTGAGTGGAAATAAATTGAACATTTAATCATGCATGTCGGTTATGCTTTGTCTGTTCCATACAAATTCAGAAATGACTTGACCATCCCTTGCCATTTTCTAGGACCCTGAGAACAAGAAGGTCATTATTTGCGATGAGAAACTGAAGAAGATTTTTGGAGGAAGGGACAGGGTTGGGTTCCTTGAGATTGCAGGGTTGATTAGTCCTCACTTCCTTTGAGAAACACTAGCGGTTGGTTGATAGCTATGAACGATGTTTTGTCTGCGGAGATGGTATTTTGGTCGGTCATGCTAGCGGAAAATGAATGTTGCTCTCTACAATTAGTAGCCTTTTCGTTTAATCTTCTTCTTATAAAAGTACTGGCACACAGAAGTATAGCTTTTGAAGTCGTTGTGCTCCTGTTTTCTGAAGATGTAGGTTCTTTAAAGCAAATATTATTAGTAACTGCTGGTTCATGCTGATCAACACCGCATATTTGGTAGAATGCAAATATTCAAGTTCTAGTTCAACTTTCACAGTGCAGAGTGGCAACTTTTGTGCCTGCTCAAGATCTTCATTGGGTTGCTGTTGCGCTTGCTGCATGAAAAATCAATCTATATTGATTCAAATTCTTTACTGATGAATGATCACGACGAAATTGACTTTCTGGTTTATAACCATCCGATGCCTGCATTACACCGGCAACTAACTTGATGGTTGTGTAAAAAACTAAAAATCGCAAGGGAATCGAGTTTAACCGAGGGAATAATATATAATAAGAATGTTTGTTAGAAGAGAGATTCTGAAAGGAAAGAATCAAAAGAATGTTGTTCTATTAATATGCAGAGAATTGTTATTGAGAGAAATCACTAAAAAATTATTTTATGGCTTTTTCAAAATTTTTGAGAAACTTCAATCGAAACTCAGCTGACAGATTTGTGGTACTTTTAATGAAGCTATACCCATTGGATTATACTCATCGGATATTTTAGGGAAGCTATACACCTATGTGATTATAAACTTATCAAATATTTCAAGTATGATGATATAAGCTTGGGTAGATGATCATGATATAATAGTTAAAAAGGAAAAGTATTAATAAATTTTTTTTAATCTCCCCGCTAGAAGATAGAGGTTCATGTGTGTACTTGTAGCAGGCATAATAAAATATTGATATGGTCCTGAATAATGAATATCTTCATTGTCCCTCTGAAAACAAAAATCTATGAAACAACAAAAAAATCTTCCAGCTACTAGTAGTACTACTTGAACCAGCAGAGAAGCTCAAATTCACCCTAAAACCCCTCTCACTCTTACTCCAATGGCCCAAAACTTATCTCTCCCTCTTCTCCTCCCGACACCTCCGCCTGCAAAACCTCTCTTTCTCACCCAAACCAACCACCACAACCTCCCGCCGCCTTCACCGCCCCAACAGCAAACGACACCGTCTGCCTCGCCCACTACTATAAGTCCACTTCTTCAAGACCTTTACAACAACAATTCTTCTTCACAACCCATTCACCAGCCCAGGTCCCGGACCCGACTTGGCAAGTCACGTGACTCCAACCGCGGCAAGCCCTGGTCCCACCACCGCCTCTCCGCTAAAGGTCAGCAGGTTCTTCAATCTTTAATTGATGATTCTTTTGATGTTAAAGATATCGACAGCGTGTTGTCTCAGTTGCTTGACCAAAATCCTGGCGAGAAAAGCGAAGATTTGGGTGCTGATTTGTTGGGTATTGTTAAGGGTTTAGGGTTTCATAAGAAAACTGACTTGGCATTGGATGTGTTTGAGTGGTTTAGGAGCTGTTGTAGTAAAGACGGTAACTTGGTTTTGCGCGGTTCTGTTATTGCTGTGCTTATTAGTATGTTGGGGAAGGAAGGTAAAGTTTCAGTAGCGGCTTCTTTGTTGCATGGTTTGCATAAAGATGGGTTTGATATTGATGTTTATGCCTATACATCATTGATAACCACTTATGCGAGTAATGGACGGTATAGGGAGGCTGTGATGGTGTTCAAGAAGATGGAGGAGGAAGGGTGTAAGCCTACTTTGATAACTTATAATGTGATTTTGAATGTGTACGGTAAAATGGGTATGCCTTGGAATAAGATTATGGCTCTTGTTGAAGGAATGAAGAGTGCTGGGGTTAAGCCTGATTCATATACTTTCAATACGCTTATAAGTTGTTGTCGGAGGGGATCTTTGCATGAAGAAGCAGCTGGGGTTTTTGAGGAGATGAAATTGGCGGGGTTTAGTCCGGATAAGGTTACTTACAATGCTTTGTTGGATGTTTATGGGAAGTGTAGGCGGCCTAAAGAGGCCATGCAGGTTTTGAGAGAGATGAAGATAAATGGATGCTTGCCTAGTATTGTGACTTACAATTCACTGATATCAGCTTATGCAAGAGATGGTCTGTTAGAGGAAGCTATGGAGCTTAAAACCCAGATGGTGGAAATTGGGATTACGCCTGATGTTTTTACTTACACCACACTATTATCAGGATTTGAGAAAGCTGGGAAGGATGAGTCCGCAATGAAGGTTTTTGAGGAGATGAGAAGTGCAGGGTGCAAGCCGAACATTTGTACTTTTAATGCTCTGATTAAGATGCACGGTAATCGGGGTAATTTTGTGGAGATGATGAAGGTTTTTGATGAGATCAATAAATGCAATTGTAAGCCAGATATTGTTACTTGGAATACACTTTTGGCAGTATTTGGGCAAAATGGGATGGACTCTGAAGTGTCAGGAGTGTTCAAGGAGATGAAAAGGGCTGGGTTCATACCCGAGAGGGACACTTTTAACACCCTAATCAGTGCATACAGTCGTTGTGGTTCTTTTGACCAAGCCATGTCTATTTATAAGCGGATGCTGGAGGCTGGGGTTACACCTGACCTTTCCACCTACAATGCTGTTTTAGCAGCATTGGCTCGGGGAGGAATGTGGGAACAGTCTGAGAAAATATTTGCTGAAATGAAGGGTGGTCGGTGTAAACCCAATGAACTAACGTACTCTTCTTTGCTTCATGCTTATGCCAACGGCAGGGAGATTGATCAAATGCTTGCTCTCTCTGAAGAGATATACTCTGGTATAATCGAACCTCACGCTGTCCTTTTGAAGACCCTTATTTTAGTTTATAGTAAAAGTGACCTTCTTATGGATACAGAACGTGCATTCCTAGAGTTGAAGAAAAAAGGATTTTCTCCTGATATACCAACTCTAAATGCCATGATTTCGATTTATGGCAGGAGGCAGATGGTTGCCAAAACAAATGAGATATTGCACTTCATGAATGATAGTGGGTTTACTCCTAGCTTGACAACCTACAATACTTTGATGTATATGTACAGCCGTTCTGAAAATTTTGCAAGGGCAGAAGATGTTTTGAGAGAAATATTGGCAAAAGGGATAAAACCTGATATTATTTCATACAACACTGTTATTTTTGCCTATTGCAGAAATGGTCGGATGAAAGAGGCTTCTCGGATATTTTCGGAAATGAGGGACTCTGGTCTTGTTCCAGATGTAATTACCTATAATACCTTTGTTGCAAGCTATGCAGCCGATTCATTGTTTGTGGAGGCTCTTGATGTTGTCCGTTACATGATCAAGCAAGGATGTAAACCTAATCAGAATACATACAACTCAATTGTAGATGGATATTGTAAACTCAATCAACGGTATGAGGCAATCACTTTTGTTAACAACCTCAGCAAGCTTGATCCACATGTCACAAAGGAGTTAGAATGCAAGTTATCAGATCGTATAGCAAAGAAATGGACCTAGACGATTTTCTTCCTGAAATCAGATAGCAACTTAATTTGCATGCACTTTTCAGCCTTGCAGAATTGTGCATCCAGTCCTGTAGTCCTTGTCTTGTGGCTGATTTATAGGTTGTTTGGGCTGGAGAGGAGCTGAAAAGCAATTATTTGTACACAATTCTGTGTTTCTTCAGCAGCTTAGCCTGGTGCTGTCTGCTCGGTTGAAATATAGGGCTGCCTGGGGATATTGTATAAATATAATTGTATAGATTGGAAGAGAGAGTATATATGGAGGGGAGAAGTAAAGGTATAAACAAACACCTATGTTGTATGTACCGGTGAAATAGAAATCAATGTGTACGGTCACTTGACTTGTGAGAGTTGTGGGTTAAAAAGTTTTTTCTGCTTTGTACTTTATAATATCTCATCACGGTCATCAATCATTACACAAACCCTGCATCATTGGGAAGGGTTTTGTCTTGTCTTTTGATTGTTTCTTAAACATTTTTGAGTCTCAAATGTTTGCAATTTCATGTTCTGATAAGTGGCAATTTGTGAAATGTAATAGCCTTTATAGTGAGTCTCAAATGTTTACAATTTCATGTTCTGATAAGTGGCAATTTGTCAAATGTAATAACCTTTATAGTGATATGTTGTCTGAAACATAATGTCAGTTGTGCTGATAAATCGAATTAGCTTTAGATTTAGATGGTCAAACGCAAGTAATCAAAGGGAGAGAAGAAAAGAGAGCAGGAAGCCATGTATTTGATAAGATTTAAGAGCCCATTGTCTTTGCTTGTTCACTGCTTAGCATACTAGATCTACAATGTAAACAACATACTCTTGGTTATACACCTTCTTATGCATGGAGTCGATGACAGTAATGTGTACTCGTAATTATAAGCATTTTAAAGCTTCCATATAATATTTTTTACCATCTTGACATCTCAAACTCAGCTTCTGAGAAAAGGGAGTTAGAGTTTTGCAAGCAACAATGCCAGCTGCTCATCAGACACATTAACTTCAACACATGCTCCCAGCGCCGATGCAAGTCTTGCTGCTAATTGATGCTTACACTGAAAGATGACGAAAATTAGACTAGATAACAGTGAAAAGGAAGAAGAGATACAATGAATAAACAGGATCTTACACAAAGCTGCTCTCCTTTGTTCACAATGTCGTAGAAGAATGAATAACAGGCGCAGTAGTTTTCCGCAAAACACAAATATTCTTCTTTCCTTCGCGATTCCCCAACAACCTAGTCACATCAAAATAAACAAGGAAATGTCGTTTCATTGGGTATGTCAAATTCAAACAGCTTTCGGCAAAAGCGCTTCAAAGATGCTTTTCGGAAAGTGCTTTTGCAAGCAGAAGCAGTGGTTTTACTTATACCCAAAAAGTACTTTCTATCAAAAACACAATCTTAAATGAACCCAAGATGTAGCAACTAGCAAGGGCATAAATTAACCTTAAAGATGGAACGTCCACTGGGCTCACCAGAGATTCTTCTGACACCCCTTTGATCAACAATCCTTGTTGCTCTCTCTATGTTTTTACCAAACAAGAAATGCAAGCTGCTTTCATTTCAAAATCAAACAAACAATTCAAACAATTACTTTTCAATCAAACAAAAGTTTTGAGAGTAAAAATGAATACACTTACATGGATAGCTGATCTTCAGTCACTGTTATGAAGAAAAACATAACTGGGCAGCTTAGTCATACAAATTGAGTAATGAAATTACTAAAAAGAAAATTATAAAAGAAATAGACCTGAACGAGTTGACTCAATGCTTTTCCACACCGACTCAGCTACCAAACTGCTTGCACTCATATTTTTTTTTTTTAGTTATATTTAACCTGGAAAATTATAAGTTTCAAGATTTGGGTTTTTACTTCTGTTAAGATTGAGACAGCAAGAAAGTGCTTAAAGAATGCGAAAGGGAGATGATAGTAACTGTAAATAACTGTTGAGGGTTTCGTTTATTCCGCAAATAAAAGAAAGAAAAGGGTTATTTGGGATGCTGAGAAAATAAATTTAAAAACAATGGCATTTGGATTCGATGTCACTCATTCTCCTTTAAAAAAAATTAAAAGAAACACAGGGGTCTGGTTACAATATTGTATCGACATTAATGTCGAGGCTTTGTATTAATGGATCACTACTTGCTTGTTGCTTATAATAAAATACAGTTATGTCAGTATTTTAAAATAAGTCATTTTTGTTTTATGTCTTCATTTAAATTAAGTCAATATTATCTTTTTTAAAAAGAAAAAAAGAAAAAAAGGCAGCGCACAGAATGTCTTTCTTTATTCTGTCTATTTTTGAGGTTTCTATTCGCATCTTCGAGAAAGAATCTTTGTGTGTGAACGTGACAGTAAAATGCAACTGTAAAACATTCCCGTTCCTTAAATTGGTAAGTGGGTGTCCTTTTCTTGACTTTCAGGTGGCAATATCTCATACCCTCTTTATTCCCACCAAATCTCAATCTCTTCAGGCATTCCAACTTTCGCTTGTTCAGGAAAAATTGCGAGCGTCCACAACTTAGTGCTGTAATTGTGCTAATCCAGTTTCAATTTTCAATTCATCATATATCTTTGTAGAGATATCAAAACTCTGTTATCTTCTAGACTATGCAAAACAAAATGGTTACAAAACTTGTGCTTGAAATTTCTGGGATTCACTATATCAATTTTGAACAAAGACAAGATCAATAACATAACCAACAAAACAAAAGAACAATGGTGTTGGATCTTCACTTGGAAAAATCTACTGCAGCTTGTTTCCAACAGCAACCTATCTACAGAAATTGCCTGCGTATACCTCACCATGTACTCGTAACCTTATTGAAATTTCTATGCGTCAGTGCCTGACCATTTAGAAAGTGGTTTACTTATGCAGGAAGCGGGTGAAGCATATGCTGCACATCATCTTCTGCTTCATCTGCATTTAGGGAGAAGATGTCGACAGGTGCACTTGTGCAGCCAATGGCATTGTGTTTGGATCTGCTGTTGGAGGAGCCTTTTTGATGATGATCAAGATAAATTACAATTACTGTAATATCGTCATGGAAATGTCGCCTTATTCCCCTTTTGAGTTTCTTTATCTCCTTATATCCCACCTCTCTCTTCCTTGCAGCCTCTTGAAGGGCAGCTCTCACCAATCTCTTAGCGATTCCCTACAAACTCAAAATCAACCACCACCGTTGTGAGTATTATATTTCTTTTTATCAAATTGATCAACCGAAAACATCTAGTTCATTTCCTATTCAAAATGGAAGGGGTGTCAAGATGAGTACTCACAGCTCTTGGGTTCTTACAAACAATTTCTACTGCTGCTTCATCAGTTAACTGTTCCCAAAGGCCATCAGATGCAAAGATCAGGAATAAGTCTTGTGGCCTAAGTTTCCTAATCAAGATTGATGGTTCAGCTGTCATTGCAGGTCGTTTTAGAGGAATAGGGTTGCCAAATTGCTGAAAGACTGGGTCTCTATAAAAATCGGGTTTCTTCAAGTAAACATCACCAATAGATCTTGACACCTGAAAAGTAAAGAAAATGTTTAGATCAGCAATTTCCGTCACATGCTTTGCAGACTGTGAAACAGCTATACACCTTCTAGAGGCAAAGATCGAGAATAGACACCCGTATCTATCAGGTTCTAGCACACTGATATGACAGAAGATGCTTGGATAATTTTGCAAGCAAGTCCCTGTGTTTCAATCAAATATAAGATACTCTGATGCTCTTTGAAACATCAAAAGAAAAAGCGCGGTGGACTGCAGAAACACAATTCTGTCAAGACCAGAGCTATATTCCATTCCGAGGTAGTAATACTTCAACTAACTTCAGCATCAAAGACCACAGACTCCAGAATTTACATTAAAAAGCATTAAGTTTAAAACGGAATAAAGAGAATGCATTAGAAAAAATTTATCAAAAGCACCAAATCCTCATATCAAATGATCATCTATTAGGTCCCAGAAAGAGTCATTCCAAGAACTTCGATGGAGGAGTTGCTTCTAATGCAGGTGAATACGAGGAGGGAACAGGTTCATGAAATAGAAAGACACAAAGATATCATCCTCACTACCAGTTAAAATTATTCCGAATGTGCAGACAAAAGAAAACATGTCAGATGACTAATTTTCACTCATAAATGCTAACAGAAAAATATAAGAATCAATCAAATTGGGATGAAGGAGCTTGATCGTATACCTGAATTATACCCTTTATTCTCCAAACTCCACGGGCATACACGACTATATGTGAATCATCAGGATGAAGTGCCTCGACTTCCTTCCTCACCTCCTCAACTCCAACGTTATGATCAGTTGACAACCGTTCTGCTGCCACCTTAACTTTGCTATCGTCTGAAACTCTCCGCCCAAGAACTGCCCTCGAGTCGCCAAGATTCGCCACATATAATACATCATTTGAAATTGCACCAACTAGACAACACGAGCCAACCGAAGCAATTTGTGGCCGCACAGGCAATACACGCTTAACCAAACGCAAGAATTCCTCCTCAGTAGCATGAAATGCCTTCTTTATCACTTCTGCAGACAGTCCTCCGTGTTCCATTGCAAATTCTAGATTCAAAGCATGCAATTTTAGAAAGAGGACGTACAAACAAAAATCTGTTACTTCAAAATACAAAATATCAAAATTCACCTAATTTTCTGTACTTTTAACAAAAAGACAAACTCAATTATGTCAAATTCCTGTTTCACTGTGATTTAAGCGCACTAACAAACATTCACTGAACTTCAAATTCCAACTTCCTCTCTTCCTCTGCATTCAAATTCATTCTATTTCCACAAAATTTAACCAATTAAAATAAAAATCACATTCTATTTACTGAAAAGCAAAATTTTTCAATAGCTTTAATGACCCCATCAAAAATTAAAAAAGAAAACAATTTTAAAAAAGAAGATCAAATTTTGAAACCAACCCATGATTGCATGAACATTACACAAAAAACATGAAAATGCATCATACAAAGCTCCAATCAAAACCAAAAAATAAAACAAAACAAAACTCACTATGCAGATAAGGAAAGAGATGCTTGTTAACAAATCTGGAAGCCTCGGGGCCGCCATGACCATCATAAACACCAACATAAGTAGCAGAAGGCGACGTGAAAACTTGACTTTGATCTTCGAGACAAGAATTAGCTTGAACCACGGCGATCGAGTAATCACCGGACGCATGTGGCTTCAAGTCGGAGTGCCACATCAGCCCATCGCCGCCGCCACGCCGGCCCAGGCACCTGTAACACGAACGCAACATCATCATAGTAACTCTGTTTGTGCAGCGTCCCCGTCTCCGCTTATGAGTAATAAATCACCCCCCCCCCCCCAAAAAAAAAGAAAAAAAGAAATCAAATTTTGTTTTTTGTGTTTTTGGGATGAATGATATGATGAAAGAGAGGAAAAGGGTTGTTGTGAAAAAGAGATGCCGCGTGAAGGGAAAGACGAAGAAGGAGAAGACTCTGATTGCTTTGCCAATATGTATATGTTGCTAAGTGTTTATTATGTATATGAATATATGATATATAATTATATAATTATATAATTATATATGCCCCTACGCGTTTGATGTTGAGTCTTCTCTTTCTTTTTTGATTTTTCTTTTCTCGCTTTTGCTTTCTCTGTTTTGTGTTTTTGTAATTTGTTTTTTTTTTTTTTTAACGAAAAGCTTCAATTTAAAGTTTTTAAAGACTTGACTGACCTAAGTTTTTAGCTATTTATTTATTTATTTATTTATTTGACATTTAATGGTTGGGTGTAGCTAAAAAAAAAAAAAAGAAAGAAAGAAAAAATCTATCGCTATTCGCTTCTTGCCTTTTTCTAAAAGAAAAAAAGAAAAAAGAGAGGAGGAGAATATAATTATTCCTAAAAGCAGTGGTATTATTTGTATTAATTAATAGGGTCTACATCCATCGAGTATATGTCGTGTCGCACACATCATAATTCTTGTTTTTATTTATTTATTTATTTATTTTTATTAGTAATAAATTTGTCACTAATAACGGGACTAGTGACTTTTTTTGTGAGGAGTGCGTCATATGTTACTTCCTATCTAAAATTATATTAACAATTGGGTGTCAATTTATATACTAAAACCATGATATTCAACCTAGTTATTGAACGTTGTATTGAGTGTCTCTCTATTTTTGAATGTGTGTAGTGTGATTTAATTTGTATTGGGGTTTTGTTCTTGGAGATTGATATTATATTTACATAATTTCAATTTCTAATTTGTATTTTAATTGCCGTGGTATGCAATATGTCAATCATCGACTATTATTACAAGATAAAGAATATAAAATATTGAATGATAAGGCCAAACAATGTTTAATTTAATGATAGGTGCAATAGCAGGTGTGATACAAATCTTGAATCACTACTATTTTTATTTGTTAGTAGCATGATGGTTACCAAATCTGTTTACTTGAGATGTCTCTATTTATAATTGAGGGCTCATTACAATTATTGCTACAATTAATGACTCGGATGTACGAGAGATAAGATTTTGAAATTACACTTTACATTTGGCAATCTCGTTACAATTATTGCTACAATTAATGATTCGATGTACAAGAAGTAAGATTTTGAAATTACACTTTACATTTGGCAATTTGCCAAAGAACTGACTAAAAGTAAGTAGAAAAAAGTATGACGGGTTATTTTAGTTTGTTAAAACAAGTTTAACATATGTTTTGATTAAAAACTATTTAGAAGCAAACTTCATAAATATAACACCTCTTGTCTGCTTAATAATTTTTGTGAAGAATTTAAAGTATTGTTAATTGGTTTTAATCGATTAAACCAAAAAAAAAAAGGTTAAAAATCTCAAAAATCTTGTTCATATTAGAAATATGATTTGGTTTACACAATTATATAACATTTTAAATATAAAATCTAAAACACATAAAAACCGGAATTAGATGGTCAATTTATAGCAAGCATGCTTGTCCCCTTGTTAAAAGATAAGCTTCATTCTATCCACAAATCTAATACCATCATCTTTGTGATAAACACAATTAATAATTTTTTAAGATATATTTGACTTTTATATTATAAAATGGATAAATTTAGGATTTTTTTTCGACATTCTTTAAAGTATCTCAAAATTATTATAAATTTCAACTTACTCTTATTTTTATTCAAAAAGTAAGTGAAAAATAGAGGTGGGCAGATAATTTTTTTTTTTTAATTTTCTTTACAAATATAGGGGGTAAGTTGAGGTTTATAACAGTTTTGGGATATTTTAAAAGTTATCATTTCATGAGAGATAATCCCAAATTAACCCATATAAATTTAGCTTGTACCAAATAAAACAAGATTAAGATTTAATATTAAGTTAAAGTTTTTGTTGAGCAGTGAATTAGTAATTAGAGTAAACTTAATTCAAAATTTTAGTTATTTATTTTAAAATTATTTCAAATTTTTACTTTTTTTTTTTTTTAATCTCTCTTTACCTAACAAATACTAAGCAGAATTCAGCTCATCCTTATCCAATAAAATAAGTTCCATAATTAAATAATGTAAAAACACGGTCTATATAGTACCCAATCGGGGTCGTAAACATATAGTTTACAAAGTCAATAAAAATTTATAAAACTCGATTATATATAATGTTCAAATTGTAGAGTATAATACCCTAAAAATGCCGTAATCACAGCCATGAACACAATGTCTTCAACTTAATACTTACACAACCTTATAAGTAAAGCTTCTTCAATCGTATATTCTATCAATTTGGCCGGGGAATAAATCGTTTATAAATCATAAGTTGAAAACGACAATCCGATGGGAAATCTAGTCGTAGTCATAAATGTTATAACGTTCCAATCGCGTGACCAAGACTTAAAAAAAAAAAAACCCCAATTAATTGGTCCACATGAAGTAAAATTTTGATCGTAGAAGACCGAAGACTCCATCGCTCTGGTCAAAATTTTCCTGGAAAAAGATGTTACTTTCTAGGAAAATCTTTTTAATGCGACGTGAACTACTTCATACGCTGTTAAATTTCTCACTTGGAATTTTCCCGCCCCCGTCGTGTTCAACACTTGCTTGGCGTGGACTATGACCAACAATTGCAAAGCCATGTGCACGATAAAGAGAAAAAAAAAAAAACAAATAGAAAGGTTTTTTTTTTAATTCTAAAATAAATTTACCTAGCTTTCAAAAAAAGAAAAAAAAAAGAAATAAACATAACTTAATTGGGTATCCCCGAAACTTCCTTAGAGCATCACCAAAAAACTCTTCAAATAAGATTTTATTAATTATTTGAAGAGCCACCTCAATATTTAAGGTTCTAAAAGACATTCCAATTAAGATTCTTCAAATAAGAAATGATTCTCTCTCTTCAAATTTGGAGAGTTGATTTCTCCCTCTTCAATTTATATTTTATTACTTTTCATTGAAGAAAGAGAGAGAAGTGCTTTAATTACTATTGACTTTTTCTTTAAAAAAATAATTATTTGATTAATAATAATATTAACTTATTTCTATTTGAAGAGTCTTTTGGAGAATATCATATTTTTTCACCTTTCTATTTGCCACATAGGTAAGCAAATAAGTATTTGAAGAGTAAAATTTATAGAGGCTTTTGGAGATGCTCTAAAAGTAAATAATAGATATTCACAAAATCACATTATGAAAATGATATTGCTTTGGTAAAAAGAGCCAAACTTGTTCAAACTTTCAAGGGCAGCATTGTCCACTTTGTTTTAATTAATTTATGCTCAACTTGGACCCGTTTTGGTGGTTCTATATATATATATATATATATTCAAACTCCATGTATTTATTTCATCTTAATTAATTTCTATTCAATCCATCCTTCTTTTCTTCCATATTAAGTTTCAGGTGGGAGTAATTTTAAATTTTGTAAGTACTCTTTTAATTCTCTCTTTTTTTTAAAAAAAAGACGTTTATTATTTCTTATTACAAAAATATTAGATGCTTTTGATGTATTAAGAGACATTTGATGAAAATTAGTTTTTCTTTTTTTTTTTTTAATAAGGAATAGCAACGTCTGTTTGTTTGTGTGTGTGTGTGTGGGTATATATAGACTTTTCTCATCTAAAAAAATGAAATTATTAGAAATCGACCAATGAAAGATTACAAGTGAGTTGAAGACTGAAGAGAGACAAAGACTTGTAAATTCTCCATGGGCGGCGCAAAACTAAAGTCCAAAAACAAAGAAAATTTAACATAGAGGCTCCCATAGAATAATAGATAGTTGTGAAACAACGGTGAGTCCCCAAAATAAGTCAATAAATGGAAATGGGATTACTTGCCTTGGCAGGAATCAGGAGCTTGCATGCATGCATGCAGATGCAGTGACCATTTTCCAATTTCCAAGAACAGAAAGCAGAATCCTTTTTTTTTTTTTTGAGTTTTTGATTTGGTAATAAAAGCAAGGCGCCACCGCCACCACTTCGAATTCCCATATCAAATTCGGGGGCAAATCTATGAACATGTATCTGCAGAGGATCCAATAACGATAAATAATTTTAATAATATTTCAATTCTAATCCGTTTCAAACTTAACCCATAGATTTTCCCATTCCGTTTCAAATTTTAATAATATTTCAATTCTAAGTATGAAAGCGTCGTGTCCTAGTGCTGCTCATCTTTCTAGCTTGGCGTGTGTAAAGAATTAACAAAAGAAACCGTGTTTCTAATTTAATTATTCATTCTGTCAGATTGATTTTTGCTGCTTTTACCTTTCCAACTCAATTAAATAAACCGGCGGATCCGCCGATCACTACTATATGTGTAACGAAGATCATGTCTTCTAAATTATTGAAAGTGTCAATTATAGTGTTCGAGTTTTTTAAGTGTTTTTTTTTTAAGCAGTGGTGCCGCGCCGCACATCTCAAATTAAAAAATGATATGCACCTCACTGATGAATTTCACCTTGACCTCACAAAGGCATGTGATGTGATATTTATAACAAATGGTTTATATTTCTTTTACAAGTTGATTTATCTGAATTAATTCTATTATCTCGTTATCTAATTGATGAATGTTATATCATTTCAAATAGATTTTTGAGATAAAACTTTAGGATGCTTAGCACTACTCGTTTGCTCTTGCAACTCGTTTTAAGTGTGCGCTACTCTTTTGTTTCCGCGATGGACATATGCACAATCATAAATGAACTTGTCTTGAGCACGCGTGTGCGCACGCGCGCACACACACCTCAAAAGCCCTTGTGCTCATACTCATTCTATTCGGTCGCGGCTATGCCCATGAACATCTTTTCTTCAGCAGTAGCTCAGCAGCCCAGTTGGCGAGTTTGGTGATGGGAGAAAGCTCACCAAGAATACCAATTTGCTGTAATCTAATTGCCAGGTTTGTTTGTACTACAAACAGAAGCTTGCGTTTGTGCTGCCCTTCAAGCTGATGTTTTGGATGTCTAACATGATTTGGGCTTACAATGTAAGTCTATGATGCACTTACCCTAGCCGGGCTTCCAATGTGAATGAATGAACCGGCTATTTTGTCTTATCACATATATGGTCAATGCTGTCCCTTTCATCAGATCGTATGGTTCACAAAATAATAAATTCAGGCCTTGTAGTGAAATGATTATAAGCTTTCGAATGGGATGATATATCATGTTATCATCGAGATGGAGGTTCGAAATTCATGAGCTCAAGTCAAAATCTCCGCATAAATCAAAACTAGGAACCAAAACCATCTCCCAAATACAGCCAAGTCCCAAGATTTTTTACTTAGTGTAACAAAGCCTAAACACAAAAACAAACAATTAAAAGGTTAAATAAAACATAGAATTTAAGTTGTTCCCTATACCGATTTGTCACTATTTACAACTATATTTCTTCGACAATATGGGCAGTCTCCACAGCTTCGAACCCAAGGATCCAAACAATCAGAATGGAACCTGTGCTTGCATGGCAGGCATATAAGCTCATCCCCATCTGTGAAACTCTCTAGACATATACTGCAATCTAATGAGGTCTTTGATGCTTCCCCTTCGGAACTTATTGCAAAGCTGTTGAAGATTTCAACGTGCAAACAATCCAGGGCCTCCTGAGTGAGACCAGGAGGTTTCTTCCTCTTCTGTTGCACTAATTGCAGTCTTTCTGTTTGAGAAGTCATCAATTCGGAAAAGGGAGAGCTTACAGCTGACCATCCTGCGGAGGTTTCAGCTGCCCAATCTCCTGCATCAACAAGCCTCAGTTCATCACCAAAGATATTCCCCCTCTGGTTATTGCTTGATAAACCTCTGCCACTTCTCCTGAATAAAGCCAAATAGCACAGGTCACTACCTCCACCTCAACCAAGGAGATATGAGGTTCAGAGATAAATGCACAGAGAATGTAATGACAAAGCCTCACTGGAACTGGAGACACACACACACACATTGTAATTATACTATGACTGTATGCTGCCTATTTTCAATACACATTGCATAACCCATGTAATAATCCCAGATGATAGTTTTTCAATAAAACTGATGATTTTTCTTTCGCATTCCTACCAAAAACTGAATATGGGTCAATTTAGAGTCAGTGTCAAATTGATAGCCGTCAAATTCTGTGATAAAATGCAGTAAACACAAATTTGTGCAGCACATACCATACGTGAAGCACAATGGATCATAAAAAACTCAACTCAAACATAACTTACAAAGCACTGACCCATTTTCAGAAAGAGATACCCCTCTCAATCTCTCAAGAAGTCTTGCCCTTGCTAGTAGCACAGTTCCAGGAAGCCTCTCATTTCCGTTCCAACTCGGACTGCTTGTGCTTCTAGAAACTTCTGAGTTCATAGGATTACTTGATACATGCTGACTGGTTCCTTGATCAAGCCAAACTGATGCACGCTCCTGCACAAAGTGAAACACAAAAATGAGAATGGGCAAAATAAGACTTATCTTTCAGCAGTTAATCACTATCCAAAACTGATACAGATGAAATCAATTGGTGTTCATTTCTGTGCATGAAGAATATAAACAGAAAAACAGTCAATTTTAGTATCACACTCGCACAAGTAAATTAGAATCCTACAAAGGAAAGGAAGTGCTAGAGCAATGGAACAATTAACCCAGCACACTGCATGATTACAACAGATTGATCTATGACTCGGCATCAACTGCATGGATTGGAGCACTACCCAAAGAAGTGAGAAAATCAAGGCAATAAATACAACTTTCCCCGAAGGTAAAATACATCTTAATCCTTTTAATTTTCCTTCTTTTACATTCTTCTTTTAATATGCCAAACCTACTTGAAATGATATGTATAAGCTTAATATTATGCATAACTTAGCAGCTAGCGCAGCATTTCTTCCAAATCTTCATTTTTCACAGCAAATTTTTACAATTCCAATTTCCCACTAAAATCAAAATCCCATTCCCATTTCCAAGACATTTTCCAACATAATGAATATAAAAAATAATTTTTATTCGTATTTGCTATGTTATATATCCAAATTACAGCCTGATTTTTTTTTTCATAAGAAATTATTTCTGAATTGCAAACCCGATGGCTTCCTTGTAAGTAACTAAATCAAATGAATAACATTAACAACAACTTTAATTTTCCGTCAATGCAAAAAATAATAATAAATAATAATAATAATAAAATAAACAAAAATAAATAATGACGAAGAAAATCAAAGTTAAAAATTTCATAAGCATCTGGGCTGAAAAATTGAAGCTTTATACAAACAACTGGTTACCGAGGGGGAGGGACGGTGAGGGAGATGGCGCGCGTGCGGCGACCGGCGGAGAGGATCACAGCCGTCCAAATCATGGCGATGATTATGATTATGATGGTGTCGACGATTGTGCAAACCCCTTTCGGAAGTGAAAGAATCGAGGCCTAGATCCTGGTCGGCCCGGCCCACGCGCGATCTCCTGGTATAAAATAACTCCGACGCGCTCGTCATGCACCACCAAAACGCAGCGTATCGCTTCCCCCGAGAGAGAAAGAGACTGGTGTGAAAAAATAAAAAATAAATTTGAAGAAAAATGGAATGAAATGACCACTAGTTGCTAAGCTACAGCGATCTGTGAACCAGAGCGTTGCCTTCGAAGAAAAGATGAGAATAGTGCGATATGATGAGACGAGTCAAGACGAGATAGATTTTTTTTGAGTTTCGATACTGTGTCGTTTTAAAACCGGATTTTGGACGAGTAGGAAAGTGGATAACTCGCTTTCAGATTCCGACGCCTGTTCAAGTGATGTTTATTTCTCCAACGCAGACCGTTGGATTGAGACGCCTTTTCGCGGTCTTTTATTTTATTTTATTTTGCTGTTGTGGGCCTTTTTGGGGTTTTGACCGTTTGGCTCCGGATAAAAACGGCGCCGTTGCACGGAAGGATAAATAAGCGGAAATTCACCGGTAAGTTCGAATTCAATGATTGTGACAGGAGAAAATTCAATTCAAACATTGCTTATTTTGTTATTGCAATTTTGATTCTTCTGTGTAATAATCAAATCAAAGATCAAATATCTAAACAGCGTCATATTAAAAGATTTATTCAGAAAGTATGTGTCGATGCAATATTGCACTTATAAACTACTTATTCTAATTAGTCATACATTATACGGGTTAAAAGTTAGCTATTATAGATGACACTCTGGTGAGGCAGATTCGAAAATAAAAAAAGAAAGATGAACAATGCCACATCATCAGACATCATTAAGAAACATAAATTTTAAATAATAATTTAGATGAAATTATTAAAAATGTAATAAATTTTTCATTATACAAGTGAAAAATTATATCAACATAACTTTCAAATTACAGCAATTAGTGTTTACCAAACACTTTAGTTGCCCAACCTCAATTTCAAACGCACTCTTAGCATAAGGTAGTTAAGTTTGTTTTAGATGCTCTATGAATTGAGCTAATAGCGACATTTTCTCATTGAACAAAATTCAATAATATTTTCAAGATATTTCACCCATTAACCTATCATTTTCATAAAGTATACAAAGTAAAGTATAACACACTGATGGAAGTGTAGCAAAGCATAAAACAAGACTGGTGGCTAAATTAAGGTTTTCAAAAAATTGAATATTGAATGTGCTCTCAATGGTTAAATCAGCTACTTTGAGACTTTTACTAAGCTTGACAGTAAGGAATCAATGGACCATAAGACATGTGGACATCAATAATGCTTTCTTTTATGGTGATTTAACTGAAGAAGTTTTTATATACCAACATGAAGGTTTCATGGACAACAGAGATATGATTTTGTGTGCAAACTGTACAAATCATTATATGGTTTGAATTTCAAACAAGTCCCTAAAGCTTGATTTAAGAAACTTAAAGGATTGTTGTTGCAACGAGGATTTGTGAATTCCAAGGTTGATACTTCATTATTCTTAAGAAGAAGCAAAACATCTCTTAATTATGGTATTGATATATGTTGATCATATACCTAAATATTACAAGGCCAAATAGTGCAAAATCAGAAATCCATGTCCCAGTTCAGTATTGTTTTTGCATTGAAGGATTTGGGAACATTGTCTTACTTTCATGGGATAGAAGGTTTATATGATAGAGATTGCATTTATCTATCACAAAGAAACTATATAAGAGATTTGTTGGCCAATGTTGATACGTTAGAATGTAAAAGGATGGACACTCCACCGAGTGAGTTAAAAAAAAAAAAGAACAAAGCGATCTTAGCTATTACATTGAAGATCCAACTCTTTGTAGAAGCGCTGTTGGAAGTATACAATATTTGGTACTAACAAGACTTGATATTGTTTTTGTTGTACACAAGTTGAGTCAATATGTATCATCTCATACAATTCAACAATTAAATGCATGTAAGAGAGTTTTGAGATACTTAAAAAGTTACGTAAGGTTATGGATTGAGATTAATTCGAGATGGAGACATGAAGTTAGCTGGTTTAGTGATGCTAATTGATCATGTGACTTAGATGATCGAAATTCAATTGGTGCATGTTGTATCTATGTGGAAAATAACTTGATAAAAAAAAAAAACAATTATTTGAGATCCAAACCCAGTGTACATTTATGCCACTTGAGTTTGAGGGGGATGTTAGGACAGTTCATTATTTAGAGAAGAAGAAAGTCAATTCAAAACGCATTGAGCTAAAGTTTGGCTAGCTTAAGTTTAATTAATACTGAATTAGTTACGTATCAATCAAGCTTAAGATTTGTCTATAAATAGTGATGTATTAAGATATTTTCTCGTTGAATAAAAATCCAGATTCAGATTATTTTCCTCTAAATTTTCTGAGCATCAAACAACTGAGTTTTCATTTTTGCTTCACGCTACATTATTTAGGGCACAGTAGTGCATGCCAATGCAAGCACAAACCCGTGTTGCATTTATCTTCTCATTAAATCTATCATTTAGTAATAGGATCAATTGATCTCTAGTGGAACATATTAAATTGATCTAATTACTCACTAGGGCATTCTTCTAAATCAGTAGTACCTTAAGGGCTATAATCATAATCAGGGTTTGGTTTTTCAACACCATCATCGCTCCTCAGCCAGAAAGTCCGATGGCCAAACGAAGCCGCGTTGATTGGAACATCGTCCATCACCCGCTCATGGCCTTGAGGAACATATATTCCTGAACGAGGATGTGGGATCCAATTTACCAAACTCTCCTTTGAATTGTTCATCTTCTCACCTCTTGATGAATTTCTTGTAAAGCTTTCTTGTTGACCATCATCATCATCATCTAGCACTGCTTCGGCAGTTTTGGTAAGGCCGCGATAATAAACTTGCTTATTAGGTAACCTGCATGAAAAATAATAATGTTAATTAACAAACAAAAACTAACCACATTAAGTTTCTCAAGAAAATTTTTGTCCTCCTGCTGTATACTCTCTGATCCTTTTTTTTTAACCTATTTAATTAAAGGGTACACGTGATGGAAGTATTGTATGCACATAAAGAGAGTACGTACCTAATATTTTCGTGTCTCTCTGATGCAACACTCGCAAATGAATATTTGTTTCAAAATTAATTAAATCATGAAATTGAAGTAGTTAATTAATAATCCAGTACTGACGTTACCTTAGGGTTGCCATCTGTGCTCTCGTGATCCCAGCTCTTGCCATGATCACTGGTTGCAGAAACATAGAACCGATCTTGATTAATTCAAACGATTCAAGAACAGAGGCTTAACGTTCGTTCTTAGCAAGATTAATTTTAAAACAACGTGGGGTTAATTGAAAGCCTCTATCTCTTTGCTCAATAGATATAGTGATCGGTCGAAGTATCTATATTCCGTAGTCCCCATTGAGTACTCACTGTATGGTGAAGAATAAGTTCCATTGTACGTGATCTGATGATCAATGCATGCTTGGAGATAAAAGTGCTTCTGAATAAAGCGAAAGCGCAACTGGAAAAGTGCTTTTTTTCTACATATGAAGACGCGGGGAAAGCGTGGGGTACTGTACTACTATCACAATCTGACAATCTGTGGCTTAATAAACATCGACACAGGATATGCTCTCCATTAATGGCTCAAAGGAAAGGACTGTGGTATACTGGTATTGGTGCTTTGACTGTTTTAAGTATTTCAGAATATTTGCGTTATGCGTGCGAAGAAGACTGGCGATTAGACGTGTGTGCATGTGATTGGTTGTTTTCCTCAAGTCCTTTACGCGGCGAACAAAAGCAGATCAGAGAATTAATCTTGTAATGAAGGGTTAATTTTTGTGCTATACTTGGATGGTTGAGGCTCAAACGGTGGCCCCAATAGGTTCCTTTTTTTTTTTCTTTTTCTTTTTGTCTGTGTAATTAAATCAAAAAGATATTCTTCCAAATATTTTAAGAGGTCTGATAAATTTCTGATTGTGAATTTCAATAAACTTGCTTCATAATATGTATTCAAATAATAAACGATTTAATTTTTAAAACAAGTGCATAAAATACATGAACATTTAATCTAAGGTTGAGTTGTAGAGTTTTCTATGCGAAAGAAATTATGCCTTGTATCGTACTTTAGCCCGTATTTTGAAGTAAACAATTTTTTTTTTTTTGGAGAAATTAATAAGAATTGAAAGTATGCTTTAATTTGGAATGTACTTAACATAATTTAAAACCTTTTCCGCAGTGGTTTAATGTCACGAGGTTAGAATAAAGATACGTTCATTTTTTATTTTTTGAAGTACTTTCTAGTGCTAGCTTTTGAAATAAGTGCTCGTTAGATGCTTGTTCGAAATTCATGCACCATGAGTGCTTTTCTTATTCTGACAAATTTTTCACGTTAATTTATTTAAAATTTTACTCATTTGCTAAATAGTAAATCATACCCAAGAATGATTTTGATTCTTGAAAACCATGCATGGTAAATATGTTTTAAGTGCATTCTAAATAGGGAATGCAAAAATTCCCACGGGGACAGGTACCCTCGGAGATTTTCCTCATTCGGGGAGGGTATGAGAATAATTTCATACCTAATTTCTTATTCGAGGAGGGGACGAGGATGAGGTGGAATCCCCATCCCCTACCCATTTCCCCATTTTAATTTTTAATTTTATTTTAATTTTTTAAAATTACTAGTAAATAAATTATAAAATTATAAATATTGGTAAAAATAAAAAATATCAAAATATTTATATTATTAAACTTTTAGGCCTAATTAGCTAATTAAAGTTCTAAATTTTTATTTAGGACATTAAAAAGACCGAGTAGATTCTATTAGCCAAACATTTTTTTAAATTTTAATATTCTTTAAATATTTTAAACGTAAATCTATTTTTTTTTTAATTTTAGATGTTATAATTGCCCACAGCGAATCACAATTTTAATATCTAATCTAATCTAATCTAATATTTGCTTTTGATTTGCTCCGATTTAACTATTATGTTGTAAAGGGAATAGTCCACATTTATAAAGTGCCCACGCCACCATTGAAAAAGTTAATTTTGAATCTAAATTCGATTTTATTTGTAACAATTTTGTATTAGACTATTAATTTGTTCATGATAGTTTGTAAAAGAAGTTTGTATCCATTGCATGTTGCGTTACTTACTAATTTAATGTATGTGACTTTTGTAATAGATATTAATTTAAGATATATTTTGAACTTTACTTTTATTTGAATTTTTTATTTTAATATGATTTAACTCAAAATCGAAAAAAAATATATTAGTTATTCGGGGATCGGGGACCCTCGGAGATCCCCTGTTATTATTCGGGGAGGGGATGATGATTCTCTCAAGTAATTCTGACGGGGACGGGGAGGGGATGGGGACATACGCAAAATATCGGGGATGGGTACGGGGAGATCGGTCCCCTCCCCATTGCCATCCCTAATTCTAAAGCCGAATTAGTCAACTTTGTCCTTTTGATAGAATATATAATTGCTCATAAATTATTTTTTTTATAGGAATGTTAAAAAACTCATGGATGGCGAGCGCTTTTGATATTATAACAAATATTACTTTTTTAATTCATTTTAATCATATGATGATGATAAGTGATAAATATTAGACCTAACAATACTATTGAAGCATTGATTATTGGAAAGCATTCATGAATCATGAATAACAAATATGTTTTGAGTGCAATCTAAAGCCGAACTTTGTATTATGGTAGATTTTGAATGATCAAGTAATGCATATTTAACACAAAATTTGTATTTAATGAATGTGATGTGATAATTATGTAACACCAATTTGAATGTATTACATCAAGTTTTACACGAGTTAGATGTAAATTTTATACCATAATATTATTAATTTAACGTAGTATGAACATGTAATAATCAATGGTAAATCACTTCAATTATTACAGAGTTCAAGTCTTTCTCACAAAATTGATTTAAGTAATTTTTCATTATAAGTGTCAATAGAAACTTAAAAAAAATCACTCAAACAATAACTTTTACCATTTCAATAATGATATCTATTTAATTAAATTTTTATTCTAATTCATGTGACATTATCTTATATAGTCATGTGATAATTAGTCTTTTTTGCATCATCACTTTTTTTTATCAATAATATATCGGTGATACATTAGTTGGACTATAAAATTTGTACATATATCACTACTTAATCATAATTACTTCATTAGTAATGTTGAAAATCTACATTTGAAGTGACAAACTTTTTTGTTCTTTTGGATATATAAGTACACATTTTGAGTTATTGTTAAATAGATGTATATTCTTTAAATACTTTCTTATTTATTTTAAAAGTAAACGGATGGATAAAGTCTAAACTAGTTTTTGAAAACTATTTAAAAATTTCTTTAGTTAGGTCCCTTGAGTGATCATATAGTTTACGATAAAGATTTAGGAGTTATGCTCGAAAATCTCTCAACTTCAATATATATGGGGAGATGTATTAACCTCTACTCATAAATGTGGGAGAGGAAATTAATTGGATTTGGGGGAGACTTTAACCAATGGAAATTAAATTGAATCCCCAAGTGGAGAACCAAGGGAGGTGAGACCACTGGCTCGCCAATTGTCAGGGATGATATAATTTGAGGTTGTAAATTTTATTAAAGGTTATAGTTAACTTACATAATAAGGTAAGATACATAACTCTTCCGTAACCATTTGATGAACATCTAACGGTTGTGAAAATAATAAAATTTTATTATCTTATATTTCCACAACTGTTGGATTTTCATCAAACAGTTGTGGAAGATTTATGTACTTTACATGATTATGTAAGGTAACAAGATCCTTAATTGCTAGATTGGGCTAATTTTTTCATCTTATCCCAAAATATTCTTTCCTATTATTCTTTCAAATCACTCCATCCACTCATTAACAGTGTATACAAAACAAAGTTAGTAACTTCAGTTAGATAAAACTTCACATCTTTCTCTAATTTTTGACATTCACATGCATAATAAAAATAATGAGACAAAACTTCACCATCCCACTACAAAAATTAAATTTTAAAAAATGAAATTTACTTTTATTTTTTTCTTAAATATAACGTGAAATCTTTTATTATACTTTTTTATAAGTACACAATTTGGATTATTGTTAAATGAATGAATATTCTTTAAATATTTTTTATTTATTTTAAAAGTAAAGGATGAATAAAGTCTAAACTAATTTTTGAAAACTATTTAAAAAATTACTTTAGTTAGGTCCCTTGAGGGATCATATAGTTTAGGATAAAGATCTAGGAGCTATGCTCGAAAATCTCTCTACTTCACTATATATGGGGAGATGTATTAACCTCTACTCATAAATGTGGGAGAGGAAATTAATTGAATTGAGGGGAGACTTTAAGCAATGGAAATTAAATTGAATCCCCAAGTGAAGAACCAGGGGAGGTGAGACCATTGGCTCGCCACTCGGATGTTATAATTTGAGGTTGTACATTTTATTAAAGGTTTTAATTACCCTACATAATAAGGTAAGGTATATAATCTTTCCACAATTGTTTGATGAGCTGTAAAAATAATAAGATTATATTATTTTATATTTCCACGACCATTAGATTTTCATCGATAGTTGTGGAAGATTTATGTACCTTACATAATTATGTAAGGTAACAAGATCCTTTATTAAATCAAAGCTAGATTAGGCTAATTTTTCATCTTATCCTAAAATATTCTTTCCTATTATTCTTTCAATCACTCCATCCACTCATTAACAGTGCATACAAAACAAAGTTCGTAATTTCAGTTAGATAAAACTTCACATCTTTAGCTAATTTTTGATATTCACATGCATAATAAAAATAATGAGACAAAACTTCACCATCCCACTACAAAAATAACATTTTTAAAAATAAAATTTACTTTTATTTTTTAAAATATAATGTGAAATCTTTTATTATACTCGTTTACGTGATATAGAGATAAGTCAGAGGTTTTTAAGTTTTAAATAAAGATAAAAGGTAATAAACTAATAATCGTTTAGTTATCTAATTATGACGTCAAAAAAGGAAACAAAAAAAAAAATGAACTCCCGCCATTAACGCGTTCCGTGCCGTCGTTGAAATACAAACAAATGCACACGCGCAGCTCTGACTTTCGAAAAGAAGGAAAAACAGAGGAAACAGAAAACGCGACAAAAACAAAAACACTAAAAACAAAAACAATAGGAGAGAAAAATAAGATCAACAAAGAAGAAATTTTTATAGATGAAAGGCAAAGCAAAGAGATCGAGTACAAAGCTAGGGTTACCAACTGCGTTACTCTTATGCTCATTTTTCTTCCTTGCTGGCTTCTATGGATCCACTTTCCTCTCTCGGGTATTTAATTTTTGGTTGATTCAGAAACAATGATCTTTTATTTCTTTTGGTCATTTTGTTGTTTGGTTTTTATTTACAGGATGTGCCCAGCATACGGCCCAAGTTGAGAACACTTGAAGTGGTGGAGAAGGAGAATGAGAGTGGACTGCCACATGGCGAAACTGGAGATGCTTCTATTCAATCAATTCCGTTTCAGGTTTTTTTTTTTTAAATTTTATTTGTGAGAAATGGTGTAGTATATTAGCTTAGAGCTAAATTGGGTATAATTAGTTGGTAAATGAAATTAATAGCCGTCAAGTATAAGGGTTGGTGGTGGTTAATTAATATTAAAAACCAAGAATTAAAAGGGTGTGTTTATGAAAGCACAAAACTGTTGAAGTAAAAGTGGGTTGACGTGTGGGTACCATTTGGCTTGATTGGTAAAATCTCTCAATGTGGTAGGAGAGATCTGAGGTTGGTGCTTTCATGATTAAGTAGATGCTTTAAAGTTTCAAATATATCTTCCGTGTTTGAAGTATAGGGAGGTCTTTTGAAATATAGAGGCAGGGGTCTTTATTTGGGCTATTGCTAAATTGGGTATTATTTTTGTTGTTGGTGGCTTAAGAGATGTGTGGTTGTGAACTGTTTCTTTGGATCTGTTTGCCGATAGTTTACAGTTTTAACTGATTTCATTGGAGGGATTCTTATTACTGAATGCAGGTATTAAGTTGGCGTCCACGGGCTCTTTATTTTCCTAACTTTGCAAGTGCAGAACAATGCCAAAGTATTATTGCGACGGCGAAGAAACGTCTTAAGCCATCTCAGCTGGCTTTGCGGCAGGGAGAAACTGTTGAGAGTACAAAGGGGACTAGAACAAGGTATTCTCTTATATTTATTATGCTGCTGTACCCTTGAGGATTTTTATTTTGTGCTCGATGAGTATACCTCCACTGAATACAGTAACTGATAGTCTGATATAATGAGTAAATTTCATACAATTTACAGACCAAATAGTCCAGTAGCCTTTGGGTCATTTTACCAGAGATAAGTGAGTTATTCAGGTCATCTTAAAAGTCATTGTTTCTAACTCTAATTATTGATGTAAACCATTTTTTGGCCGTTGCTTGTAGAACTTGTGATATTGTTTTGTAATTTCCTCGGTAACAGTTTAGGCGCAATTATAAAAAATTTGTTGGTTTCTGATTTTAGAACTTATGTTTGTTGGTTTGTACATTTTTGTAACAGCTCCGGAACATTTATCAGTGCATCTGAAGATAAAACCGGAATCTTGGAGTCGATAGAGCACAAGATTGCAAGAGCTACAATGCTACCACAGACCCATGGAGAGGTTTGATTTGTTAGAAAATTTTTCATTTGTTTTCTATGGGGTGTAGTCAATCATTAAAGTTGGGAGTTGAAGTCCAAGGGAATAATGTAGATACTGTGCATATAGGTTTAAATGTTACTTTCAGTTTGCTTCAATGATCTTTTTCTACTTAGATTTTATTTGGTATATAGAAACGAGGAATTATTATGTTCATGGATTTCATGGCAGTTGTTGACCTTTGAAACATGCAAGTGCCGTTACTTCATCCCTGCTGACTGATAAATTGGTAGGATGGGTGGGCTTTGTCTTAGTGATAGGGGTTAGAGAAAATCCTAGTCAGTCACCCTATAGGATTGAACGCTTGTTCAAAATTTGCTGACTTGATCTGTTTTTCTTCTGTTTCATTGGTGCTTTTACCTTAGTCGCAGGCTGTAGTTGATCAGATCTTTAGATTGCATTGCATTCATTCCAATTGAGATATGTATATTTGTGTAATAATATTATTAGTTAATTGGTTTGAAACCCCAATTTTATGATAGGATGTATATTACTACTCTCCAAGCTGTACCTCAAGTGTTTTAACAACTAGTTCCGCACTGCTGATATAACAGTTCAATTGCCACATTACTTGAGTAGTAAAATTTTGGTGTAACATGTAGTTTCTACTCTTGATATGCATCTCTTTTATTTCCCTATTTCCTCATTTTATGGTTTCACTTGTTTTGTTCCTGCCAATTTCTATCAATTATGTATCTGTTTTAATTCCTCCAATGCAGGCGTTCAATGTTTTGAGATATGAGATTGGGCAGAAATATGATTCTCACTATGATGCATTCAACCCAGCTGAATATGGCCCACAAATGAGCCAAAGGGTAAATCACTTACTAAAATATCTTTCAGTTCATCATGTGATTGTTCAGTCAGTCAGCCACAACATTTGTCAATTAACAGGTGTTACTAGATCACCATTAAAAACCTTGGCCTACTTTTGCTAGTATTTCTCTGGTCTCAGTTGGTTAATACATGCTATATTGGAATTAGGATTACTTGCTTTAGTAAATTTTTTTTTTTTGGGGTGGGGGGGCTGGGAAAGAGTTTTTGGTAGAAACTAGTTTCTTCCACTCTAGTTATCATTCCAGTTGTTCAAGCAAGGAATGAAGTAAAAGTGCAAATGCTAGTCTTGCCAATTGGGCTGACTGTTTCCACTTTATCTTTTAGTAAAGTTGGTGGATTCTTTTAGAATATTTGAAATTGGTTTCACCAGCTTGAATATCGTGTAAAACAAACAAAAGTAGTACAAATGTGCTGAAATCACTTTCTTTTACAGCTAGATTTGATCTATTTCCTTGTTAAATTGTAGTGCTCAAGATATACACCATTTTTCTAATTAATCTCTTGCAGTTGGCTTCCTTCTTGTTGTATCTGTCTGATGTTGAGGAAGGTGGAGAAACCATGTTCCCATTTGAGGTAGATTTGCAAATATCACGGCTTATTATTTGACCGACTTAAAGTATTAGTCATTCATTTTTACTGCTTTGCACTCACCTTACTACATCGATTTGTAGAATGGCATATTTCTAGATTCGGGCTATGATTACAAAAAATGCATTGGTTTAAAAGTGAAGCCACGGAGAGGAGATGGACTGCTATTTTATTCATTGTTTCCAAATGGCACAATTGATCGGGTAACCTTTACTTGTTTTTAAATCCATATTTGATGCATTTATTAAATTATTCATATATTCCTCATTGGATACAATTAAGCTGTTATAAGTTATAACCTTCCAAACATGTTTTCTTTTGCCCTGTATTATTGATGTTTCGATAGATTTATTTGACGTGGGGTTGGAGTTGCTATAATTCTAGCCTTTGCAATTTGGTTTCTCATATCCCTAATCTGTTGAATGCTCTTGCAGACATCACTTCACGGAAGCTGTCCGGTGATCAAAGGGGAGAAATGGGTTGCTACAAAGTGGATTAGAGATCAAGAACAACACGAGGACTAATTGTGGTGGCTACTAAGTGGATTAGAGATGAAGAGCAAGTGGACTAAGTATGACTACCATGCCAACCCTCTTTCATCTTTATGGTTAGATGCCGTAGTGTATAAGTTTCATGGCTGAAGATTGAGTTACAGAAGAGAAGGAACAGCCAATTTCACGTGTTTATCGTTGCGGTTACCATATTACTTAGTTTCTTTCCAGTTTCTAAAAAATAAGTGTCTCATTTTATTTGGGGGTAATTTCAGGACACTCATGGATGTATATCATTTATGTTAGAAAATGTCAAAGAAGAAGAAATAATTGATCGTGTAAAGTAACAACTCTTATCAGAACTACTTTCTGCCCCTCTTACTCTTAGGAGCAGTATGAATATGTTTTAATTTGCAGTGATGTGTTGATTTTGATTCGCTTATTTCCTTAGAAACTGCACAGATATGTACTAACTTATTTTGTAATCTATTTTTTCCGTTAATATGCCTTCCTTCACCAATTTTGACCTTTTTTTTTTGGGGGGGTGCGTAAATGGGTTGAAAAAATACGAAAAATCTTATCAACCGCATAAATCACTTAATTTTATATTAATATGGTTTTTTTGGAGTACATGCTTAGTAAAAATTTACGGAAGCTGCATGAAATCCAAATCAATAGATGCCTCACGTGTCAAGTTGACAGTGGTTCCTACCACGATTACCATTACAAGCCAATGTACTTGATAACTACTCTTTTGGATTTCTCAAAACGACCGTTGCAACCGAAACCCTCGCCTTTGTAACGGCTACTTGAAGGTTTAAAATACACAGAACCAGTCTCAATTCCCCAAAAACAATCAAACAAAAAAAAAAAATTATTTACATTCTCTTAAAAATCCCATTTTTCTTCCAATCAACAGCTTCAATTTCTTAAACAATCAGTCGCTCTTGAGTCTGCAATTGGTGTAAGATTTAACAATGGATCTTGGGTGCTTGGACATGGGTTGCATATCAGTCTCAGATAAGCACAGCGACGAGAAATTTACTGATTCTTCTAACAAAGACAGTGATCGAGACGACCCCGTATCGGCAAATTCCAGAGTTGGGAAGGTGCATTCTTTGTGTTAAATCAGTTTCAAGATTTGGGTTCTTGTTAATTTTTGCCTTTCTTTGATTTCTTGAAATTGTGTGGTTTGAACGTTAGGATTTTGTAGTATTTTCTATGTGGATGATTAAGTGCAAAACCCTAAAAGAGAAAAAATCAAAATCAGAAGTGTTTATTAACTTGTCTTCAGTGTAAATAGGGCTTACCAATATTATGTTTCTCCTTTGTTAATGTTTGAATTAATCATTTAAATATGAACTGAATTTTTTCGATGCTGGGGTTTTATCTTTATAGTGCCTTTTTTGTAGTTACTCTGACATTGGGTCTTTTGTCGGGAACATATAACAGTAATATATTAATTAAAAAAAAAGTTTCTTAAAATTGAATTGTGAGGGTACGGTTGTGTTTGTATTCTAAATTACTTTGGAAGAACATGACAATGATGATAGGGGAATCGTTAAAATTTGATCTTATTTTCCACTTAATATGTAACTAGGCTTGCGATTCTGAATTTGTTAATTACTTGGTTTAATCACAAGCATTGCATCGAGAGGGTCCGGTTTCAATCTGATATTGAGTAATTTTTCCTTTTACTACCATATTTAGTGTGTGGATATCAATTGCAACATCCCGATCATTTCTCATTTGCTAATTCTCTTGTGTTGTTTAGTTATTCAGCATTTGAGTTCAGTAAATTTTTCCCCCTTTTGTTTCATAATTCTTTCTACTTGAATAATGTAGGGTAAATCACCTAAAGGGAACAACCAATCAACATGGAATGCTCTAAACAAGTGTACAGCACAAATTAAGAAGCCTCGTCACCGTAATAGTTCTCCTCTCAACTGGTTTCCGCGGAAGAAGGTGGACTCCTATTTGAAAAGGAAGATAAAAATGCTGCAGGTTGTTTCACAATTGTTTTTTATTGATGAAAGGACTTGTAAATTTTGATTTTTCTTGCAAGTTAAAAGTGCTAACATTAATGCTTTTTATTTCAGGAAGTTGATGGCATGAATTTAACTCTTGATGAAACTTTAGGTGATACAAATCCACATTACTGTAGAGTTTTGAGGGAGAAAATGGCAGCAAGAGAGGCTGCACATAAAGCAATGGATGCTCGGAAAGCTACACTGGTGGAAGCATCTTGGTGTCGAATACTTAAAGCAGCAAGGTAATAGTTTGTGTATACGAGAGGAGACGAATATTCAATAAATATAGTTCTCTGTCATACAATTAAACTATCATTCTTCTTTGCAGGATACAAAGCAAAGAAGCAGAAGACCTTCTTTTGAAATCTGAGAAAGCTGCAGCTGAAGCTTTTGAAGCAGCAGGAGCCATTGGAGTTATCATGTATGATAAGCCAAATTGTCCTCAAACACATTATCAAATTGAAACGTCTGCAAATGGAGGAGGGTCTACCACTCATAAAATTATAGCATCTTTTGATACTGCATTTGAGGTAGATAGAGAAGTAGCTGCAGCAGTTAAAACTGCATTTGTCAGGCTTGCAAATTGTGCTCCCTTTAGTAAAGATGAATTCAAGGACCTATTGCATAAAATCTGCGAGAATCCTGACACAGGTGATAGTAATCAGGAATTACCAGAGTTTTCTTCGGAGTGTGAATCAGAGTCTGGGTCAGAACTTGAAATGGAGTCCAAAAAGAATGATTTTGGCTCTCAAAACTTGGATGCTAAGGAACCAGTTCTTGGGATGATGCAGAGCAAATCAAAGAGGAGGCTGTCATCTGAAAAGGTTAACAGGGCCAATCTCATAGAGATGATGCTTGAGAGACTTAAATGTTTGCAAGAAGATGAACTTTCATCCCTTGCCACTATAGTTGCAACTTGTGGTTTAAATGCTGCCTTAGCTGAAGTAGAAAACAGTAAGATGCATCCAAACTCTGCGACTGATTTGCCTTCCACTTCAGTTCCTAATTCCCGGAGAACATCTTCCTTGGGAGCAGGAACAATGAGAACTGCCAACCTTGAATATTATATGAATGGGTCAGTTAGAAGGAAGCAAATTGAGTCAGAATTCCCGAGTCTAGACAAGTTTCTGGTTAAGCACATGTCAAAACTTGAACGAGAGGTGCAAGAAGCCAAAAATTCCAGAATTAGTAAATCATCTAAGGCAATTGGTGGGGAGAATCCTATTGAAAATAGTGAGGATGGAGAGGTCAAGGTAGATAGTGAAATTGTTCAATCTGAGAGTACTTCAGAATTGGGATGTGATCTTCTTAAGCATTCTTCGAAGTTCACAAAAGAAATAGAGGAAGCAAAGAAGAAACCTGGGAATAACTTCAAAATAGTCTGTAAGAACTCAGAAGCAGGAGGGGTTCCAAATGTAGAACGAACTTATTCAAAGAAAGATGTTCCAGAAATTCCCAGTCTTGATAAGTTTCTTGTGAAGCATGTCTCGAGACTTGAAAGGGAGGTCCAAGAAGCCAAGAGCAGGGAAAATGATGATTCAATTGGAGAAGCAAAGAAGAACTCAGGAAACGTTGAAAGTATCTCTAAGAACCCAGAAGCGGGAGCAATGCCAAATGAAGCAGCAAATCATAAGGAGGTAGATGCTTCAGAAGTCCCCAGTCTAGATAAGTTTCTTGTGAAGCGTGTCTCGAGACTTGAAAGGGAGGTCCAAGAAGCCAAGAGCAGAAGAAATAATGATTCATTTGGAGAAGCAAAGAAGAACTCAGGAAATAACTTTGAAACTATCTCTAAGAACTCAGAAGCAGGAGCAATGCCAAATGAAGCAGCAACTCACAGGAAGGTAGATGCTCCAGAAGTCCCTAGTCTAGATAAGTTTCTTGTGAAGCGTGTCTCGAGACTTGAAAGGGAGGTCCAAGAAGCCAAGAGCAGAAGATATAATGATTCAATTGGAGAAGCAAACAAGAACTCCGGAAATAACTCTGATACTGTCTCTAAGAAACAAGAAGCAGGAGCAAAGCCAAATGAAGTGGCAGCAACTCACAAGAAGGCAGCTGCTCCCGAAGTCCCCAGTCTAGATAAGTTTCTTGTGAAACATGTCTCTAGACTTGAAAAGGAGGTTCAGGAAGCTAAGAGCAGAAGAAATAATGACCCAGTTGAAGGAGGCAGGGCGGCCGAGTTGAACAAGAAGAATGGAATTTCTTCTTTCAGCAGAGAAGTAGTAGATGGGAAAGAAAATAGGGACTTGAATAAGGAAGATGACAGATTTTCTGAAATTGAAAACAAAGATACAACGGCTGGAAATGAAGAGACAATAGATAGTCTTGACAAGATATTGGTTAAGCCAGTGCACAGGTTGGAGAGGGAGAAAATGGAAGCTGGAAAAAATTACAGGAATCACCGCCACTCTGTAAGTCGGAGAGAAGCAAGGGAGAGAGAGTTACGAGAAGCATGGGGAGGCCTAAGCTTAGGAAACTCCATTAAGCCACATCTCTCTAAACTTGAACGAGACAAGGCAACTTTTCTCATTATTTGCTTATTATTTTGTTATTTCATTTTTCTTTTCAGTTTCAGTTATCTTTCTGCGGCATGCTTGAAATCCTATGATAAGGGTTTGTATGTTCTTGTTCCTTAATTTTCAGGCTGCTTGGATTAAAGCTGAAGAAGAGGAAAGGAGGCACGCAATGTAGGGGTTGTAACTTCCCTTCGCCATATCCTCATCAATTGTGATATAGCCCCATCCTTTGTGTTCTCAAGTGTTCATACTGTTCATTTTTGCATGATAGCTAGAATCATGCTTCTTTCAGAATCGAAACACACTATGCAAAAACATTGTGTATATCAGAAATGTGATCATATTCTTTTATTTGTCTTTAAGATATTGGTTGGTTCATTGGAATATTAGCGACAGATCATTTGATGAACCCTTCAAAAGAATGGTTCCTACTGTAAAAACATTGTGTATATCAGAAATGATCATATTCTTTTATTTGTCTTTAAGATATTGGTTGGTTCATTGGAATATTAGCTAAAAGATCATTTGATGAACCCTTCAAAAGAATGGTTCCTACTGTAAAGAGTACGGAGAATGTGAATTAATAACTTTCTGGTATCCTCCAAATTTTGCCCTCCCAAAGGTAAAGCGACATTGTTTCATTTTTCTCCTTTGAAATATGTAAAGAGTATGAGAAGAATTTCAAATCCACTAGATAAGATTTTATTGGTGAAAGACCCTTATTTTCATTGTACTTACTTTTATTGTACTATTAATGCAGACAATTTCTACTGATTTTTGTTCCTCCTCAAATCATTTTTTTCCTCTTGGTCAGAAAAGTATTCAATATGTTTAAACTATTGAGTCCATCTGTAATTATATAAAAACAACGGGCCCCACAAAACTAATAAAAATATGTCCATCCCACCATTTGGGTAAATTACCCCACTTACAAAAAAATATTTAAAATAAATTTACATTATTTTTTATAAATACAAATCAAAAAAATAATTCACACAATTAATCAATTAAATAATTCTTATAACTTTTTTCTTACTAAGATTTCTTTAAACGGTAAGTTTGTTTTAACATAAACTCTATTTGATTATTATACTCTTAATGACATAAAATAATCAAGTCACCCCAAGAATTATAGGAATTTCTATCTAATAGTTTAAGTATTTAATTTTGTAACATGTAATTTAATATTTTTAAATAAAATCTAAATAATTATTAATATTCTATATGTAAATTAGATAAATTTGAATTCTGATATTTTACATGATTATTATACTATAAAACATAATATGTTAGTTTAATTAAAGATTAATAATCATAATATTAAAGTAGTATCAACACATCATTTAGAAATAATAAATTTTGTATAAAAAAATAAAATTAAAGTAAAATTTTGATACTTTTACCTTAAAAGAATAAAATAATCAAATAAATTTTAGGCTCAAGTAATTTTAATAGTTAAATAGAATAAGGGAATTAAAATCACCAAAGAATATGGATTTTGGTAACTAATTCACTAAAATTCTTATTTATTTAAAAATTTAAAAAAATTATGTGATTTTTTAAATATTTTTTAGAAATAGAGCAATTTAAAAAAAGTATAGTATAAAAATATGGGAAATTTTTAACTTACCCCTAAATAAATTGACATTTTACACCGTATCCCTAACAAATTTAACTTGTTGCACCGCGCCCCCAATTCCGTTATTTTCTCAGTTAAGTTTAACGGTGGAGGGGTAAAATTAGAAGTTCATTCTTTAAATTAATTTTAATGGTGGGAATTCTCTTTATTGCAATTGAAGTAAAAATCTTTAAAAAATTAAAGGAAAAATAATAGTGGTGACAATGTACATGTAACAAAATTTTTTTTTATTGCAATTAAAATAAAAATCTTAAAAAAATTAAAGGAAAAATAATAGTAGTGACAAATGTACATGTAATAAGAAAATTTTTTTTATTGCAATTGAAATAAAAATCTTTAAAAAATTAAAGGAAAAATAATAGTAGTGACAATGTACATGTAATAAGAAATTTTTTTTATTACAATTGAAAAAAAAAACCTTAAAAAAATTAAATGAGCTAAAAATTTTGTTTTTGTTTTTCTATATAAAGGAGCAATCAAAAATTTGACGGAGCCGTTAGAAATAACTGAAAAATTAATAAAATTAAGGATACGATACAACACGTCAATTTTTTAGGTGTGCGGTAAAATGTCAATTTATTTAGGGTTTGGTTAAAAATTTCCCCACAACTATCGCCACCCTTTAGCTTCTAGACACTTCTGAAAAAATATATATTTAATTTCATATTTATTCAAGATTCTCACCACCGTCACTTTGCTCACCTCTTCATCCTCCTGCTCCTCCAACTTTTCACACACAAACATATATATATATATTTTTTTCCCCAAAAATATAAATTGAATCAGAAACTTCACTTCCGATTAGGCTTGGCAAAATCCGGGTCCGGTCCGGGTTTTGGTGTTGCCCGGGACCGGACCGGATGAGAGAAATGCAAACCCAGACCCGGGTTAAAACCCGGTTTTTCCGGGTGCGGTCCGGGCTTGAGCCCGGCACCTTTCGGGTCCGGGTTTTGATCCGGGCTTTTTAAACCCGCATGTGATAAATTTAATTTTTTTTTAATTTTTTTCTTCAATTTTTTTTTAAATTTCTCTAACAATACAAATTTTAAAAAAGAAAATAATCAAATAAACTCATTCAATTTCAAATTTTAAAAAAGAAAATAGTCAAATACAAATATATAACACATTAACAATACAAATTTTGCACAAATGATAAATAAAAATTATTTCAATCTACTTTTTAATACCTAAATTTATCCAATTTCTAACTTAAACTCATTCAATCTATATATAAAATAAATAAATTAAATTCAAAAACACAATAATTACACAATAAATTTAAATAACATCCAATATATCATAAATTCATAATTATATATTTATATATAATATATTTATTTTTTTAAAATTTATTTAAAAACCGGGTCCGGTCCGGGTTTCGGGTTTTTTGTGTTGAACCCGGACCCGGGACCGGAAATGTCCGGGTTTGAGAATTTCAAACCCGGATCCGGTTTTTATATGCATGCGGTCCGGATTTTGCCCGGACCGGATTGGCCGGGTCCGGGGCGGGTCCGGTCCGGGTTTTGCCCGGACCGAATTGGCCGGGTCCGGGCCGGGTCCGGTCCGGGCGGGCTTTTTTGACACCCCTACTTCCGATATCAATCAGCCATCAGCTATGGGAGGAGGAAACGGCCAGAAAGCTAAGATGGCACGTGAGAAGCACGTGGAAAGGAACAGACCTGCCAAGGGTCTCTCCATCTCTTTATTTTATTATTTTTTTGTCTGTTTTATCAAATTTTGTTGATTTAACCAATTTCAGTACTTATGATTTTTCTGGAATGATCTGTGATAATGTGGGTTTTGTGTTTGCTGCTTCTTTTGCAGGAAGCCAGCTGGAGACCAACAAGAAAGCTATGAACATCCAGGTAGTCTCTTTGCATGCTCTGTTTCCAATTTTTTTTTTTTTACTTAAAAAAAATATGTTAACATGTCATGTTGGATCATGTTATTTGAGCGTATTTTCGTTCAAAAAATGTTAAATGTCTAGAATGGCGGGAGAAAGACCCGGGAAACTGCAGCGCACCACTTCTCTATCTCTCAGTTTTTTTTTTAAAAAAATAATTTTAAAAATTTTAAAATTAATTAAAAAAATTAATGATTAGTTTACTTATTGAGAATTAAGGAATGAGAATGTATGATGTGTTTATTTGCTTAAATGATAGACGGAATAAAAATCAAAGTGGCGAACTCTATCGGGAATAGAAATTTCATTTTTAAAGTGATCATTTACTCCGTTTAAATCTTAAAATTTTTATTTTATCCTTCTTTATATATTATTATTATTATGAAAAATTTATTGTCAATAATAACAATAATCATCATCATCATCATCATCATCATCAATTAAGGTCAGTTTGGTAATTTGGTACAAATTTATTCCGATTCCAAGATAAAGTAAAGATATTAATGGTAATCCAGTTCATTTCGATTTCAATTTCTATAGTTAAAGTAAACAATTTATTCTTATTTCTATTTCTCATTCCGATTCTACTTCATTTCGATTTTAATCCATTCTGATAACTGATTAATAAACACACCATGAGAGGAAATCGAAATAGAATCCCTTATCAGCTTATCTTCACTCTATCTTTGCAAAGCATTTTCTCTCTCTATCGAATGGTTCTCTCGAGTAGCACTACTGCCGACGATGACACAACCGCGGCTGACAAGACGGTCGTCACCAAAGGCATTAATTTATGATCTCTCTCACTCATGCACTCGTATATAGGAAAATGAATAATAAATAGTTATTTGTTCTTTAAATGTAAGTTGCAAATCAAGCTTCCTAAATGTTTACTTGGTTTCAATGAATTATACGGGCAAGATAAGTAAAGAAGCTTTGAGGTTGTTGTTGGAGAAGTTGAGTGTGAATATTTAGGGAGCAAAGCAGTATTTAGAGAGCTTGAATTGGGCTTATATTTAAGGAGCAAATATTAATTTACTATTCACTTTCCTATGTATGAGTGCGTGAGTGAGAGAGAGATCGTGAAATAATACTTTTGGCGATAACCATCTCATCGACGGTCGTGTCGTCTACAGCGGTACCATTTGAGAGAGCCGTTCGAGAGAGAGAAATGCTTGCGAAGATAGAGTGAGGATAAGTTGATAAGGGAATCTGTTTCGATTCCCTCTTAATTCTTTATTATTTTTTTATTAGCTTTGTAATTTTTTAAATTGTAAAAGACTGATACTCTTGTCTTTCTCTCTCCGTTCTAGACATCTAGCAGCACTCTCTTCGTTCGCTTATTTCTAAGCGGGATGATTTATTATTACAAGTTGAAGAATAGCAGACGTGTGTCTTAATTAGTTAATTATTTAATTAAGCATGATATTAGTTTAAATTGATTAAGGATTTTTTATGGACAGATTGAAAATACATGATCAAATTTATATTGTATGTAAAGTATAGTTGACTCGAGGGTTTTTCTTTTGTAAGTTACTCTTCAACATCTTGTATCCCACTGACTGCCTAAGTTTTGATAGTGAAAAGTTCAAGGTGGGTTGCAGAATCTGGCTTGCAACCATTAAACTTATGCTATGTCGGAAGTTCTGTAAAATTCTATGGTTGATCATTCAAGTTTAATGGATATGTAAGCTATTATTTGGAGTTCACTTACAATTTCCGAAATGATCCAAGTGTTTGTCTTCCTTTTGTGCAATTGTAAGAAATTCAATGTCGAACTAATTTGTTTTGTGGCACCTTTTTATGCCTTTAATCTTGATCTTCCTCCATCTACATGTAAATCTGCTGGTACTTGTGGCTTCTAGACATTGATGGATGGAAGAAAGCCTTTTCAAAGGGATACATTTAGATGGTGTCCTTTACCTTAGTAGGAATAGTGTCTCTCAAAGGATCTGCAATTTGGTGCTCAATCATAGACGCCTCTTTTCTTTTATTCCAATACTTTTACCTCCTTATTTGCAGAGTGTATATGGGCATTAACATGACTCCTGAGATGCATATAAATAGTGATACCTTTATACATTCTTTTTTTAGATCATCTATGAGTATCATGGTGTTGAGGCTTGTTGATAACAGCTTGCATAATCTTTTGTATGTGTAATTCAGGTTAGTGGACACTGCTAAGGTTAGAATTTTCCACGCACGACACTGTCAAGGTTTTCTTGGCAATATTTTCTGCTTCAGCTAGCTTTAGGAGCACGATTTGATTAACTCTTCTTACAAGGCTCAAAACTCTGATTTCAGACCTGCAGTGGTATAAATGAGTGATATGGATTGTTTTAGGATAAGCATTTCAAATACTTATAACATTTTTAATGAGATGTCCATAGATGGTGTGGATCTAGGGCTTTTCATGCTTCTAAGTTCTGTTTTCTTAAATTTTATTACACTTTGGTGGTTCTTTTGCTGTGAAAGTTGTTGCTGATTTATTCATCTTATGCACAAAGGTTGTGACTTGATTTTTTGCTTGTTGTTCCTCACCGTTATTGCCAACCTCGCCGGTTCCTCCGACAATTCAACTGGTGAATCATGGATATGGAATGCAGTGCAAGGTGTGCATGCAGACCTTCATGTGTACCACATCAGAGGTGAAGTGCCGGGAACATGCCGAAGCAAAGCACCCAAAATCTGATCTGTATACATGCTTTCCCCATCTTAAAAAATGACAATTAATCTGCGAAACAAGAACTCTCAGATTCGTATTATTGGCCAGGAACTGTATCTGTTATCCCTCTTGCTACTATTTGATCAGCTTCTTTATGCATTTGAGAAGCATATATGCCAAAGAATTTTATGACTGTCTGGATAAATTGTTATTGTTGTTGTTGTTGTACTCGCTTTTGGATTTTTGGGCTTTGAAATTCTCTGGCATTTCTTTCTTGGCTTCTTGCTTTGCTATGAAACTCATCAAGAAAATAAAATGCCCTTCCCAATTATAGACGAATACTGTTTTAATCACTGGAGGCCGTGATGTTTGAAAAATGGAAACTAGGAACCAAAATTTCTAAGAAAGTATCACTCGGAGTCCTTTTCCAAATCCTAATTATACTGTAACAAATTATGAAAATTCAAAAGTGTCTCGAAACACCATCAGTCAGTGCCTCAGTGGCCGCCACCAGTCTTTCCAAATTCAAAGCGCTTGCCCCGGTTCTTAAGTTTCCACAACCTTCAAAGTCAACAGAGGTGGCTGGAGAGTGGAGGTGACTGGTGTTTCCTCCGAGTACACGTGGGGGCCCGCAAACCACGCGGCAATAGAAAAAACAAGTCCCATGACCAATGCGTGACTTTCACTTCACCCTCCTTTTACGGTCTTTCAACCAACAGCAGTTCAATAAATCTCTGTACAAGTTTTCGTCTGCACACAAATACAACCTAAAGCATTGACTTCACTTCTCAATCTCTCTCTTTGGCCTTGATTTTATATTCATAAACACCTTTGATATTTTTTTCCTTCTTATTTCCCACTTCACGTTTGCAATTTCTCTGATGGCTCCAATTTCTCTCATTCTCTCCTTCTTCCTCTTCATTTCACCTGCCCTCTCAACAAACTCTGAAGGTACTTACTGCCCTTTTGCTCTTTCATTTTTAGGGTTCCATAATTTGCTTCTTTAGCGAGCTATCAATTTGATAGCTTCTCTTCTCGGGTCAATAACATGCGGGTCCCTGAGCTTTGTAGGATTTCTTAAGGTCGTCGTTTCTCCATTTGTGTCAAATAGGTCACTGATCCGCGTCCGCCCCCTGTTGAATGTCTGAATACCTTGGTGTGTGTTAACTGTTAGGATGTGAAAATTCAATATCGCAAAGGTAATTTGGTCTTTAAAGAAGGGGCGGTTTGCCGGTGTGTGGCTGTGAGGTGCCTTTTTGATATAAATGGACAAATTATGTCCTTTCTTTTCAGAAAGCCTGAAACCTCAGGGACTTGGATGTTATTACCCTGCTGCTGTTTCTGGTTTTCTGGGCAAATGATAATAAAATAGGCGAATTGTATGAGGCGGGTTTCAATTATTTTCTGTTTGATTTTAGTTCATTCTTTGAACAATTGTTTGTTTTCAGGAAATGCTTTGCATGCCTTGAGAAGCAGGTTTAAGGACCCCACAAATGTGTTGCAGAGCTGGGACCCAACACTGGTTAATCCCTGCACTTGGTTCCATGTCACCTGTGATTCCAACAATCATGTGATTCGTTTGTAAGACTAATGAGATTCCCTTCTTTTTTGGTCTTATTTTGAGGGGTTTTTGTAATTTGCATGTGTATTTGTTCGTTAGTCTTGGTTTCTTGCTTTGAGTAAAACATGTTGCTATCGCTGAATTTTGGTTCTAGTCTGACAATTAATTTTGTTCTGTTTGAATTTTCAGGGACTTGGGTAACTCTAATATTTCTGGAACTTTGGGGCCTGAGGTTGGCCAGCTCCAGCATCTGCAGTACTTGTGAGTTGTTTTGCTCTGTCTAATTAATTGTCTTTTTTTTTTTCTTTTTTTAAAGTCCAGATATTGTATCTTGTTGAGGAAAACAACGGAAAGTTTCGAGTTCTCCCATTTTAAATGTTGAAACTCATAGTTTTAGGTTCCATTTCTTGGAACTGAACAAAATGTATAATTTTCCTGCTCTGTAAAAAATTTGGTAGATCATTTTTTTTTTTTTTTTGCCATATGTGTTTGGTGATTATGTGTGCTATTCAAAATTGGGCTGCAGGGAGCTTTACATGAATGACATAAGTGGGAAAATTCCGAAAGAGTTAGGTAATTTGAAAAGCCTTGTCAGCATGGATATGTATCAGAATAAACTGGAAGGAGAAATACCAAAGTCCTTTGCCAATTTGAAGTCACTTAAATTTCTGTAAGCATCTTTACATTGATTAACGTAAAATTTTACTTTTGTGATCACGTTGAATTCTGATTTTGATATGATTGTATCAATGTTGTAGGCGGTTGAACAACAACAAACTAACAGGATCAATTCCGAGGGAGCTGACCACCCTGTCGGACCTCAAAGTTTTGTAAGTTTAGAGATAAAAATGGGAAATCATGTTTTTATTCAGTACAGGAGTGATTGAATCATGAATGTTTCGTTATTATTTTTTTATCCTTTTCTTTTTAAATTGTTGCAGTGATGTTTCTAACAATGGTCTCTGTGGGACAATCCCTGTTGATGGTCCTTTTAGAAGCTTTCCTATGGAGAGGTACTACATTACAATTGAAAATCATAATTGATTGTGCCAGTTATATGTGTTCCAGTATTAAATTTTTCTTATATTATTGGAAATGCTTAGTATTGCTACCAAGTTGCATGTTCTTTGCATCTAAGTCATGATCTTTAGGATGAATGAAAATGCTAGATGTAGATTAACTCAAAAATATTTTAGAATACTGAGATTTTGATTGGATTTTTTTAAAAATGTTAGGTTAGCTATTATGGAAATATTTTATATATTTACCTTGTACCAAGTAATGCCTTCTCTGTCTTGACTTATCATGTACAAGCACATTGACTTATCAATTGCTATACTTTACTCGTATTGGATTTTTTTAAAAATGTTAGGTTAGCTATTATGGAAATATTTTATATATATACCTTGTACCAAGTAATGCCTTCTCTGTCTTGACTTATCATGTACAAGCACATTGACTTATCAATTGCTATACTTTACTCGTACTTGTTGTGCATTTTATGGAACTTTTGGTCCATTAAATCATCATGGATCAAGCAATTGTAAGATGTATTGAACAGTTTACAATCTTTCAACACACATCCTCTAGACTAATGCTAGGTGTATATTGATATGGTATGGCTGATATTTCGACTGAATTGTTTTGGTCCTCTGTTCGTTGCAGTTTTGAAAATAATAAACTCAATGGACCAGAGCTGCAAGGACTGGTGCCTTATGATTTTGGATGCTGAAGAAGGTTGAAAACCCTCCGTCTTCTATTGAAGACCATAATGTTAAAGACTCGTATAGGGTAAAATTATATTGTGTGCATCAGCTTGATCGAATGGCTAGATATATTATGTCAGCGGCAGTGACTGTTCATGTATGAAGTAACTAAAGCAATTAAAATAAGATTATGTAAGCTTATTTAAAAATCCACAATTTCTGTGCTGTCCTGAAGGGAGGGAAAAAAATTAGTCTGATGCGTACTGCAAAGTTGCCGCCTGATACAAAGGTTGTGCATTCTCTTCTTCTCTTCCATCGGCTCATATATCATCCACAAACATCGAAACACGATTTTTCTTGCCCCACTTATTCAGTATTTACAGAGATGTGTTGCAAGAGCCCAGCATTTACCAAACATCAAAGCAGTAGCTTCTGTTCTGCATTATACGTTTTCTTCGCAGACGATGCATGAAAGCCGATTGTGGCGACGTGGGTTGTGTTTCTATTAATCCCCTCTTTGCGATGCATCTCGAGAATCCATATGTACAGTGTCTGAATTTTTTTTGTTTTCCTCCGAATCACCTGAGATCTGTTCATATTATAATTAATATTACATATGACTACAACTTATATTTACAGTTAGACAATTATTGAGATTAATTTACATTAAATTTTAGGATAAAATTATAGTGTAACTTCAAAACCATACTGTAGTTGCACCATAGTTAGATTCTAAATTTTATATAACATTGTTTAGATTTTAATTTTTTTTAATATTTGAAGGGTGTTAATTTCACTCATATTTAAATAAAAAAAATATTTTTAATCAAATTAAAGGAAGAGAATTAAATTCTGACAATAAAAAAGGTTCGAATCACTATCTGTATAATTGTGAGGGAATGATTTTAGCTACTCAGCCGAGTGGTGTCTGAAAATATTGATTAATATGCATTTGGTTCAATTACAACCAAGAAAGGAAAATCATCAAAACTTTAATAACCCAATAATTTGCAAAAGGGTAATTTTTAAAAACCTCCCTTGAGGTTTGGGCTTATTGCAAGTAGATGGCGATAATTTGTTTATTTATAAAAAATCTCCTACCGTCAGTTAACTTTAATATTGACCGTTAGTTGACTGTGCAAAGACAATATTACCCTTAATAATGATTTGTAGACGGAAATAACTAAAAAAAATTAAAATTATTGACTATTTTACCTTCTTTAAATTATTGATATTTTCTTAAAGTTCCTACAAGAAAGATAAAATTAAAAAATTCTCTTTAAATTATTAATATTTTCTTAAAGTTTCTATAAAAAAGATAAAATTAAAAACTTGAAAATGAAATAGTTATAATCTTTACCTATGATATTGTAAATCTTTAGAATTGACAAGGATAAAATTGTCAAAAAATAAAATTTGTGCTTTTCGCGCCAATAATTTTAATTTTTTTTAGTTATTTCCGTCTACAAACTGTTGTTAAGGGTAATATTATCTTTGTACAGTTAACTAACGATCAATATTAAAATTAATTGATAGTAAAAAATTTTTTATAAATAAATAAATTTTCACCATCTATTTGCAACAAACCCAAACCTCAATAGAGGTTTTAAAAATTAGCCATTTGCAAAATGCATATGGTGAGGGATTCTCTTTTCAGAACCTTTCAGCTATCACAATCTTAAGATACAATCATCCTCCTTTTTGAAACTTGTGAAGCCAACTTTTAAGATTTGATAATGACAGGTCCTTTACTAAACTTCGTGCCTAACTGGAATTGGTTGAGTTGGTTTTATTTGGTTTTTTCAGGTGGTAATTTGTACAAATATGCCTAATTTTTGTTTCTAAAATTTCCGGTATCTGGAAAAAAAAATGTAAAACTCTCAAATTCGAATGATTAAACCAAAAAAAAAAACCTAAAATCTTTGTTTGAATTGATTGACACAATTCAATTTAATTAAAATCTTGTAAGAAATTATAAACGTGTATTATTTGTTATTTTATAATTAATTACTAATAAAGATTATTCAGTGTTACAAATTCAAAACAAAAATTGTCTGTCAGTCTCGCGAATCATGTGACAGAAGATTCTAGAAGCACCGGCCTACAGACAAGAAAAGCGTGGCTTAAATTATGGGGCACCGTTGTAAATAAATAAAACTATTGAACTCCCACCAAATACATAATTACTATAATTTGAGAGGGTATCTAGAGCAAAAGAACTTTTAACGAGAAGTCAAATTGAAACGTGGCACGTAGTGGATGGCAGACACGAACACGTGTCAAGAAATCGACTTCATGCCCAAACGAGTGGAGAGTATTCAAACTTCAATTTGGCGTCCGAAGGCTAGCACTTTTCAGAATATTGGGCATTGACATTGTAACGTGTATTCGCTGCAGTAAAGATTAAGGTATACTCGCCGCATGCAGCTAGCCACGTATAATTTCCGTACTACAAAATTAATTTCGTTGGAAAATTTCTTTATTCTCTTCATTTACCACTAGCAAAGTAGTGAAAGCAGCTATATGAATTAGTCTCAATTTTAAGTAAAGTCGAAATCTAAATAATATATTTATTTTTTATTTGAATATGAGATAATAAACATTAAGTTATTTTTTTAATTTGTAAAATTGAAATTCAATGCACTTACTTTTTTGTCCTCATAAAATATTAAAAAACATAAATTAGATGGTATTTTATCATAACATAAATTATTACACATAAATATATAACTTTTATATATTCTAAATTATAGCACGTTAGTTAATTTTATTATACTTCATGATGTATTATATGAAAATATACTTAAAAAATTAAAAATAAATAATGCTAATTTGAAGAATATAAAAAAAGTAAAAATAATAAGAATCTACTACTATATTACCAGAAAGTATGAAGAAGAATGATAATGCTAATTAATAAGTTCTATTTAGGTATTGATGAAAATAAATAAGGAAATAGGAATATTTTAGAGAATATATTTTAATAATATCATTCAGACTTTTATATATTAAGCAAAAAAAAAAACTTCAAAAATTAGTTTAATAGTTTAATAACTGAAAAATTTTACTAAATTAAAGCAAAAAAAACTTAAAGACTTAATTAAATCAATAAGTAAATAATAATAATAATAATAATAATATAAACACCCCCTAAGGTTATTATTGTATTAAAATTGAGTAATTGTAGCTTAAAAAACTGCAACACTAAATTTAATTGTTATGACTTGAAAATTAACTTGAGTAAATACTATAGTTATATGATGAAAAATATACAATATCTTTCGTTTATGATCAAGATTATTATTTATAATTCATATTTTTTGACATACTTTTAATTTTTATTTTAGAATTATAATTTTTTTTACCGTAATTATGGTTTAAAAGTTACAATATCTTAATATTAAATTATGCATACAATACCATTTTTCTTTGATGATGACCATTATTAAAGTAAGGAATAAAAAACTTAAAACTTTGATTTTCAAAGTTTATTAAAATTTATTCAAAAAAACTTTATTAAAATTTTAATTTTTCAGAGCTTAATTTGTTGCATTTGTGTGATGCGAAAAAAAAATGCAGAAGGGAAAATAAAAAGGTTGTAGAAGCGAGTATAATATGACTGGTACTCGAGGAAGTAGCATTAAAATTGACAGCAATGATCCCTATTTAAGGGGAAGCAAATATATAAGTCCAAGTACGCCACCGAAACAACACCCTGTCTCCGATTCTGTTTCGTCTAAATATTTTCCCCTAAAACCCCTCAAAACCCACCGGCAGACGAAAGCCGCCGGAAAGCAGAGAAAGAAAAGAAAGAGTGAAAATTATAAAATGAGAGGAGTGTTGAAGCGGAACGGCACCGTTTCACAGCTTTTGCAGAGCCACGGAGGCGTCAACAACAAGAAAATCACTGACGTATTCACCGATCCAGTTGCCAGTATCAACTCGAACCTTCTGAAAAACCAGACGCAGTCGAGAGAATACTTCAAGTTGGCTGATTTTCTCAGGAAATCAACGCGGGCATACAATGAAGTCTCTCCTTATTCCTCTCTGTTTTCCTCTGCATATGCAGCTTCGTCTGCCAGAACGGCGTCGTTTTCGGAGGTGGGTTTTGTTGGGTGGTATTTGGCAATGGTGAAGTCACGGCCTGTTCTTACCAAGAGTGCCACCTGCTCTCTTATTTATATTGCTGCTGATTTGTCATCGCAGGTAAACCTTTTAGCATTTTTTTTTTTGTTTGATTGTGGTATAAAGTTTGTGTTTTTGGACTCTGTTTGGTTTCTGTGAAACGGTGGAAAGAAGGAAGAAAATGGACTAAAGAAAATGGGCTAACTTTTAAATAAAGTTTTGAGCTTTTTGACAGCTGAAGTTTGAAACCCACCCCCCCCCCCCCCCCCTCTTCAGCTACCCAACAGAAAATTGTTGGTTGGCGGTTGAAAGTTTCCGTTTTGGCTTAATTTTGACGCCTAAGGAATTGTTTAATATTTATATTAATGAATAATGAAAATGCTGGCTGTGTTTCTTGGTGGCGTTTAGGTTTCTTCTGGACAGTGGGTATGTCTATGGTGGTTAACATAACATATGGATGCAAGTTGAAATTGATGGGTAGATATGTATGTGCTTCTTTGTCGAAACAAAATATTGTAGAAGAATTGAATTGTTTTTGTGCTCACTGCTGTGCTTTTGTTGTTATCAAGGGATAAGAAGAGATCAGTTGCGAGTATGATTGTATAATTTATCAAATTTGACCCTTGGTTTATATTCCTGGGGTGAGTTTAAATCAATCATGAACTATAAGCATGAACTTTGATGGCGTAAATGTCATCACACAGTGAAGAATGCCCTGATTTTGCTTTAAGAGAGTAGAAAACGCATTGAAATAAAGTCAATTTTCTCTACTTCGGTTGCTACATATGCAATTTCTGGAGAATAGAGATTATACACTCAACCTGCACTTTTATCCTCAATTTTTCCAGTGTTCTTTTCCTCCCTTTCCCTCAACGAAGTCGTGCCCTGAATTTGTTACGCTGCTGCTGTCATTATCTTTTTTCCTCATTCCACTCAACTAGGTTTCTACTCATTCAGACTATTTTCTGCTTATCATCTTGTAAAGACTTATATGCAGTATTACTGTTATCTTCACTATAGCTGTAATTTACAAATATACATTTACTGCTACATAAAAAGAGTAGGCATAATGCTATATACTGCAATTTTTACTTATGTGCATATGTGTCCATGTCTATATGCATCATGTTAATTTCTTGAAGGAGTGATTTATTTCTAATATCCTGGTGGGTACGCATATTTTTATTCTTCTTCAGACTATTGCATCTTCAGAATCTTATGATCTGGTGAGGACATTACGGATGGGTGGATATGGGATGTTAATTTTAGGTCCCACATTGCACTTTTGGTTCAATTTTGTGTCAAAATTGTTTCCGAAGCAAGATCTGGTTGCTACATTGAAGAAGATGGCAATGGGGCAGACAATTTATGGACCAATTATGACTGTTGTGTTCTTATCACTGAATGCAAGTTTACAAGGTAGACAAGATTTTTAATTTGTTACATAAATTGTAATATATCTATTGGATTTTATGGTTGCTTGTGGTATACTTGGTTTGATCCTCCCCTGATTTTATTATTTGTAAACTTATTGTACTGTTTGATTAGTGTTACTACTTTTTAGAACAATTTTGTGCGCAATAACTGCTTTGAATTTTGTTATTCCATTTAAATTTGAAGTCTTTTTATGAACTACCCGTACAGTGAGGTCAGAATCAACAACCTTTTTCTATAGACAAATTATTACACATATTTTAGAACTTCACATTGGTGCAATCTAAAGTTTGTCCTTGTACATGTCAATATTTATTCTTTTAGGGGACACAACGCTTAAAATGTGAATCGGTCATTTAAAGTGTGTTAATCTAATGGTTCAGAAGTTATTGTGAACTTAGTGACATCATGACATGGCACTAAGCTCTGGATATATGCTTAATATCCAACCACATGGTATTGGTGTAGTTGTGCCTTGCGTTTAGTTATACATCACAAGGTCTATGATGGCGCCCATCGTGGCAATTTGTCAGTGTTTATATTCATGTATGTAGATTAAGCAGAAATCCATGAAAGACATATATGTAAAATACTTACTTGTTCAGGCCATAATCGGTCCATAACTGCAGCTGTTGGAAAATAGGTGAAATTTAGTAGGAAAATTTGTGACTTAGCTTCAGTATTCTTAATCATTGTCCGTGTGATTGCTTCAACTTCTTACATTCAGTTGAAGAGCTTAATAAATCCCTCTTGTCTATCTGAATGACAAATTTATAAACTAATTAGAAAAAGGTTGAAACTTGAACCAGTGTTTTTGGGCATCATTTCATGCAAGACTGAAGCAAGTGATCAGTCATATTCTCTATCCTTCACAAGTTTTTATTGCATTTGGCATGTTTTCTTGAAGTTAATGCTTCTCTACTGGCCTATTGAGACATTAACATATCTTTGAATGATGACAGCCAAGTTGTTTACCAAGCAATATTGCAGCTGCTGTGTATGCTACTTTGAATTAGTGTATATGTAAGCCATTGGGTGCAATTGTTTTCCTCAGGTGAAAGTGGAGAAGAGATTGTTGCTCGATTAAAACGAGACTTGCTCCCTACCATGTTCAAGGGTGTCATGTACTGGCCTGTATGTGATTTTATCACATTCAGATTCATCCCTGTCCATTTGCAGGTATGTGATGAGGTCCTTCCTTGCCTTCTCTCACACATGTTCTTCTGTACTTTGTTATTTTCTTGAGCTGAGGTCAAGCTGTTGCCTGTTCTTATGATAGGGCGAAACTGGATTTCACTAACAAACACCTTTTTTTTATTGGTGTTCCTTTGACAGCCATTGGTGAGCAATTCATTTTCATATCTATGGACTATCTATCTGACGTATACGGCGAGTCTAGAAAAAGCTGTCACAACTGCAAGCTGATTGGTTCAGTGTTCCCTCTATCCATCTCACGTTCAAGCCCAAGATCTACCTTAGATACTCTCAGCTGATGGTTGACGCAGAACTGCTATGAACTTGATCCATTGCTCATGTAGACCAAGCAGCGCCCATTAATATTTTGTTCTTTTCTCTTAGTGGTATTATTTACTAGATAATGCAATTGGACAACATATCAGAGGTTGTAAAGTAGTGGGTTGATGACGTTATTTTAGTGGGCAATTTCCACAGTAAAAAACTGCTCTTGATCACACTGAAATTTTCTCCAGTTGATAAAACTGACAAAATAAAAACAATGGACTTCTAATAAAAGTCATATAGACTGAACGACAAGTTTAACTTGATGCAATTTTTACAAAGATCTGGAGTCTTTAAATTGGAATACTATTTGTGTGTCTTCCAGTTACAGATCATCTGATCAGAATTCGTGCCCCAGCTAAACTTTGATGCCGTGCACCTTCACTTTCAACTCGTAATCTGCAATCCTCTGAAACCAACCGTCTGATTTTTGATGAAATAATATATGAAGGCCTCACCAATACGCATGGTTCCCATGTTAAGGCATATATCAACTGCAACCAGAAAGTATGACTCATTTCTTTTCCAAGGATAAAAAGTATAGTTATCAATTGATTACTGCTAGTACAGCAAATAGAACAAAACTCACCCGCCTCTGAAGAACGTCAGGAATCTCAAGCACAATCATTGTGCGAAAAACTGAAGTTGATTGGTAGAACAGATTTATCCCCTGGACTTGTTATAGAGGAAAAAATGTCAGTGAAAGCATCGCATATACCTTCAACCATCTACTCAGCAAGCATATACTTAAGGTATTGTCAGAAATCAAGTCGCCCCACTTAATGGCATTCGTAATTCAAATTATCTTGAAGTGAGTTGGCATATGTTTTCATAACTCGATTATCTTGAATTGAGTTAGCAGATATTTATCATAACAAGAAACAAATTGTCAAACGAAGTCAAGTAGTCAATAAGAGAGAGTGGATCAAGATCAAGTTCAGAAGATGGTAGAGACTAATTGAATTCTGTAACTCGGAGCAGTCATATGAAAAAAATGCTTTCATTCATTCTTATGTCAGTACAATAGGGGAAAATTACAAAATCATATTCTCTTATTGGAGAATGCTTCAACCAGCAGAATACCAAGGTTTCTAAATGTATCTAGATTTTACAACTTAAACTATATAAACAATTCCCCTTCTCAACAATCATCAATTCTGAACTTTAAATGATACTTTGTCAACCAGATCTGAAATTCTGACGCATTGGCAACTTACTAACATTGACAATGCTTGCAAAACTGCAAGAGAGTGGAGCACAAAATTGAGGGTAAATAACTGATTCAGAGAGCTGAGCCATCAAACAAATGTCAAAATAATCTCATCAATTTCCAAGCTGTTCTTAGGAAAGGTTCCCTTCATCTTCAAAAGAACGCAAGCATATTTTCTCAAGCTGTATTGGCCAATCTTCTCCAAGTAGTTTCGGTTGCAACTCCATTGCGGTGCAAAAATCAGACATAGATGCATCAATGGATTTTTCTGATCTTCTCATGCATCTCATCCCATGCAAACCAGGTATGAGCTGACCAACTACTTGTTTTGATCGTTCATTTTGATACCTTGATTGAGCCAAACTCATGCAAGGCTCAAGCAACCTTTTCAAATATGCATCCAGCCCATTATTCAACAAATTAACACAGTCCATCGGGACACTAATACCCTCCATCCTCAACTTTTGCTCCAAACGAACTCTTAATGATCTAGTATCAGGTAACTCGCCACAGCTCTGACACGTCAATGGACGGTTGTCACTAAATATAGATGCACTAGAAAGAGATTTACGACCTCCGCCAGAATTAATGGAAATGCCGAGAGGAGCAGTAACCGGACTTCTGCTTTGAACACTTGGGCTTGCTGCTACCTGCTCCACCTCCTCTCCATCTTCCACGGATGCAACTTCAACAGGAGGTCTACTACCAAGTGAAAACAATTCAGTTGGACTTTGCAGCTCTTGTGCCTTGGAAACTGATTCCCCGCAGGTACTAACACTTTGAGGCTTACCAAGAGGCCCCAGTGGACTAGGGCGGTCCCTAAACTTTCGGTCCCGATTAACGAGCGACCTACCCTTCCGAGGTGATGGAGGAAATGCATCCCCATAAAGTGATTGAAGACTACCTCTCTGGTACCCATTTACTGTTTTAACACCAAGGCTACTCCCTACTTTCTTAATCCCCCTCGGCGGAGGAACTTTCGCTATACATGCATTCTTGATAATAGCCCTAATAAACTTGTTATGAAGTGGGAGATTTTCCCTGCCAATAGTCCTAATGCAAAATTTATCAAATTCAGTCTTACTAATCTTCGAACTAAACAATCTACCAAGATGTTCAAAGTATTTTTCTCCTCTTTGATGCCCAATCTTCTTTAAAATCAGAGCTTTTAGTTCTAAAGTGTCGATACGAGCAAAGCTTGAATTTGGCACCATTTTGTACAAACAGCAAACTGAAAATTTACAAATACCTAATACCCATCAAATCTTGAGTTTGCCTATGCTAAAAGCCTAACATACATCTCTTCTATTCAAAACCTAAAACCCTAGTCCCAAATCAACAAGAACATCTGCACATCGAAAAATAAATTATCAATAGAAACACCAAATTCACACATTCTTTAGCATACTTAGGGTAAAATCAAACAAAACCCCAAAAAACACAATTAGAGAAAGTACCCAAAACAGAAAGTTTACAAATTCGAGAAGCTGAAGGCACCATTTTCAAACTGATTGAAACCCTTTTGAGATATTTCTATGAGAAGCGTAACCTAGAAAGCGATTCAAGAATCAACAAAGATCGAGTAATAGGTACGTACCGAAGTGGGTCGTGGCCGATTATGAATTTTGCTACGACTTTTCTGATTTTTCTTTTTTTCTTTTTTTTTTTGTGGGGGGGGGGGGGGGGGTTTGTTATTTTATTTTTATTATTCTTATGATTTTTTATTTTTTTTTGGAGTGTTTGGGTTGGTGATCGAATCTGTGTCTGTTGTTTTACGTAATTTTGTGCTTAACGGAGACAGACGAAACAGAGATTATCTATAACACTTCTCTTCGGGACATTACATTCTTACAAACAAACACACGTGCGTTATTTATTTATTTATTTATTTTTCCCTTTTAATTTTCATGAAGAGGTTAGTTTCGAAGAACCCTCTTTACTCTTTCATAATATCCATTAGACCCCAATAGTTTGAAAATTATTCGTCACGTACTTTTCCTTGATTCGTGTCCTTGACTCCTTAGTTTCGACTACTAAATAAAATAAAAAAAATCAATCAATCATTACTGATCATTATAATAATAGATTTACTCTCATTCTCCCTTACAGTTTTCATTTTTCCCCTACTCGCACTAATTATTGTGATGTCCTATAGCAATTATATATACTCCACTAAACTAGCTTGATTAGCAAATATAGCTTTATTTAGATTATATTTCTTGGTTAGCATTTGTTAAAGATTATAACTCTGTTGTAGATTCGATGAGAAAGTAATGAGAACGTGATGAGAAAATCATACGGATGAATAAAAGTGTATATAAAATACGATAAAAAAAAAAAGAGCTGAAAAAATAACAAGAATGTGAGTGATGAGGATGTCATAAAAAAAAAATTCTTATTTCTATTATCTTTTCAATCAAAATTTTGAGGCATAAAAATTACATCTTTCTGATATGTAGTATAGCATTTGGATTCATTGATAGTATATTAAGAAAAATATAAGAATGTAATTAGAGTTTATTGGATAAGATATTATAAAAAAATCAAATCAAATCATATATTCATATGAGATTAAAAAAAATAAAAATGCCCTGTATGTAAACAACACAACTCAGAGTTAAGGTGGGGCATAAGTAATATACAAATGTAGCTCTTCCGCAAATTAGATGGATGAGGTAGAAAATGAATATATATACTTTTTAGCAATCATATTGAAACAATGATAACTAAAATTATATTTGTCTACACAATATGCTTTGATGACATTTCACCCAAGATGTTTCTTTGGCTTATTACAAACCCTAACTAGCTAATTAACCCCCACTAGTGAATGACAATGAAAGAAACTGTTCTTTTGAGCACTTCCACGGCACTTTTAGTAGTGGCATTCGCTAAATAAAACCCATGATCCACTCCTTTAATCTCATAAACCTCAGCTTCACCTTTCCACCCGCTCTCCTCCAACTTCTCAGCGTAGTACCTTCCTCTATGCTTCAGTATATCCTTTGCGGGAAGAACAACCATCAACCTATTATTGCGGGAAGAACAACCATCAACCTATTACACCCCAGACTCCGTAGCTTTGAGTACTCAACCACCGGATTAATCAACGGATCATCGGTGCCACTTGTGTTCGGCCGAGCGCTGTCTCCCATCAAAAACACTTTGTCAAAATCAACATAACTGTTCAGCCAATATTCATTGCCTTTTCCCATTTGCATGGGAAGCAATCCATTTGAGTGCATGCTGTCCAAGAATCTTCATGAGCAGCTGGGACGGGATCCTCTGGCGCTCTTCGGAACTCAACTGAGATTGCAATAACCTTAGCTTTTGGAGGCCAAGGAGTTGAGGTGGTTATGGTAACCATGGGAGAAAGCGGTTGAGAAGATGAAGCCACCACCCTGGAAATAAACTAAAAGTGGAAGTTTCTTGCTGTTGTCTATGTTTGCGTTGTTTTTCGGAATGTAAACCCTAGCAGAGAGATTAAGCTGAGGTGAGCATACAATGTCTTTGGAATCAACATTTGTAATTGGATCAATTGATGGAGGTACAAAATCTTCAAGCATTAGCCTTTCAATTTGGCCATTTTTGTATAAAACAAAGAAGGGAGAGTTGTCAAAGACTATTTGGTCTGCTGGCTGCTGCCCGGCGGAAAACCCTAGCAAAGAAGAAGAGCACAAGAAATAATTTTAATGGTGCCATAATTTTTGTTCCTTTGTTCTAAAGGAGAAGTGGGCTTGTGTATTATATAATATAACATAGCAAGAGAAGGAATTGAATTTGAAACCCTAATTTGATCTCATCAACGAACTCTACTAAAAGTATATGGAAGGCTGAATGAAGCCTTTAAATTCACATTTTTTAGCCTCTATTTATAGTAAGCATTGAACAGCAACTTTTAATTTACAAACAATGTAGAAAATTAAATTTCAACAAATTTCAATACATAGTAAATTAAATTAAACCGTTCAGTCCCTATGTCTCAAGAACTATATCATGAAAACAATACAATGAAGCACATATACGTAACTTATTTGAGCATTGATTATGTCACTCATAATTGCAGAGAGAAAATAGAAATTTATTACGCATAATGCATTCTTCACTTCAGTATATAGAAAGTTAGAAATTTGCACTGCTGTATTACAATTACCCGATCGTGCATGATATCATGAATTGAAATAAATTGGTAGATTAATCCGAAGCTAAATGCAATAACAATATGTTCCATCATGGCCCTGAACACATTTGTTAAACACTCGTGCTGATTTTCACGAAGTGTAGTTTTTAGTAGGAGATAGATCCGGTGCTCATATATATAGCACATCACTTGCATGCATTGTGCCGTAGAAAAACTTGGAAGGGGTTAATATTGTTTGAATTAGCTTTTTGTTTCCCTATTTTTGGGGCCAAAATACTATTGATGGTGAGACAATTGATGCTTATTGGTCTTGCTTTAGATTTTACTAATTTGGAGTTGGCACGCACATTAGAATCTAGATCGGTTTAAATATATTTTATCAAGCAATAACGATAGGCTTTACATAGTTCATACATAATTGGGATATAAAAATTGTATCCTAATTAATGAGACAAAAAAATATGGCATTACTCGATCTACTAGGGTCACGTGGTAATTAGTTAATGATGTCTACCAATCTTTTAGGACATGTCATTTATTGTCAAGTACAAATTCTACTAATTAAATCGATTTAACCTTAAACATTAGATCATATAAGTCCAGCACATGCATCCATAATTCCACGCGTAGAGTCGTAGCCTACATTTAATAACTCTTTGAATATTATTTCGGTAGTACTTAGGAAGTTTTAGGTGGATATACAAATCTTACCATGTCATCTATACGTCTATGTAATAAAATTACATCACATATTGGTAATAAGAGAGAAATTCAATTATCATATGTCAGCTATACGTTTCTTAAGCGTCTCAGCCTTTTAATTGCATCTAGCGGTTGAAATCGAAAGTTCGGATCATAAGCATAATCCGGCTGACCGGATGGGAAAGCTACGGAGTAGAAACTTGTGGAAAAATTACATAAACTCTTTTTGACTAAATATGAGGTTAATCTCCTTCCCTGGTTATAAACAGTAACGGAGAGCAACCCTATATGTATATGTATACTGATATATATGCCTTAATAACAACCCTTCCTATGGATAATCCTTCCCATGGATGAAATCAACAGTTGTTTTGAGCATTCTAATGGCATGAAGACTACTGGGGTTAAGTAAATGAAACACATGAGTCTCCCCCATAATCTCTGAAACCTTTGCGTCACCTTTCCACCCACTCTCCTTCAACTTGGTCACGTAGTACAATCCTCTGCCTCTTAGCAGATCCAGTTGAGCAACAAAAACCAGCAACCTATTGCACCCCAGGCTTGATAGTTTTGGATCAGCCACCGGATTAATGATTGGATCATCCAACCCGCTTGTGTCCGGACGAGCAATTCGCCATAGCTCATCTATTATTGTTGTCCAATATTCTGGAACATATGGCTCCCCAGGAATAGGTGCTGAGCCCCAGAAGTATGGAAACAGTAAGCAAATACCATCAATATTTATCCCTTCAAGTTTCTCTTGGCCTTGTCTTATGCCCATGTGATGTGCTATGTTACCACCAGCACTGTCTCCTGACAAAATCACTTTCTGAAAATCAGCATAAGTCTTTAGCCATTCTTCAGGGCCTCTCCCATTTGCATGGGAAGCAACCCATTTGAGCGCCGTCCATGAATCTTCATGTGCTGCAGGGACAGGATCCTCCGGCGCCCTTCGGTAATCAACCGAGACTGCAATAATTTTTGCATGGGAGACTAAAGTGTTCATGTAAGCATGGTAGGTGAGGGAGAAGGCGTTTTCGAAGATAAAGGCTCCACCATGGAAATAAACTACTAGGGGAAGTTTTTGGTTTCTGTTTGTGTTGTTTGGGAAGTAAATCCTTGCAGAGAGGTTATGTTCTGATGAATATATGATGTCTTTGGAATCGACATGGGTTGTTGGATCAAGAGATGCAGGAATTATTTCTTCCCCCACTAACCGGTGTACATGGCCATCTTGGGAGATAATAAAGAAGGGAGAAAAATTATGAGCTGTTGGTGGGGTGGCTGCAGAAACAATAGCAAAGAAGAGGAGCAGGAAAAAAAATGGTGCCATTTACGTGTTCTAAAGAAGAAGCAGGGTTGATTGGGAGAGTGAGTAAAATGTTTTGCGATATATATAATTTGGATTAGGATCCTCTCTTTAACTTTTTCCTTTTCTTTTTTCATTCTTTTTTTCTTGTGTAATAACTATGAATGACTAAGATTAGGTCAACCAACTCTCCCCGCGCCCCCCCACCCCCCAATTTACAATCAAATCAAATTTTTGCATCCATATAATTTTGCAAGATAAGCAAAGCCACAATGTAATCGCAACTACTAAACAGAAAATAGTGGAGACGATTCGAATTTATTACACAAGATGTAGTAATGAAGATGTAATTCGTATATGCCATTTGAACTCATATAGTTATAACAAATTCAATTTGGTTAGCCTCCACATATAGAATGCAATGAAACAAACATATAAACTTTGGGGATGAAGTTTAGATAACCAACTATTGTAAGCCTACCAACACTTAACACAGAAATATCGAAGTATAGAATGGTAGAACACAAGCAAAGCACTAATGTATATTTCTTTAGATTTGTGATCCTGTGCAGACCAAGTTCAAATTAAATTATGTTCACTACATCACGGTGAAGGCTTCAGTATAATCATATGATTATTAATAAATTAAAAGAAGTATAAACAATGACAATCTACTCTGTTTTCAAGAGTTCTTCATTCTCAGATACACAGGCTTCCTGGTCTGGTTGGGTGGTAGATGACAGGTCTGAAAGAAGGCTGACCGAAGCCTCATCTACTCCTGGGTACATTTCTGACACAGCTGAATGGCTTTCTTGACGGGTATCAGAAGGCGATGTGGGTTGTTCTATATCGAATTGTGTCCATTTCCTATCCTTTGCATGAACTAGAACAGGATATAATAAGAACCCCACAATAATAACACCACCACTTACTATGAATGTCCTTAGAGAAGCGAGGCACATAACAAGAACAAGCAAAACTGCAGGCAGGAGGCAAAGCATTGTTACCCCAAATGTTTGCAAAGGAACTTTATAAGGTCTGTGAAGATCTGGCTTCTTTATTCTTAATTTTATAAAAGCGGCAAACTCAAGAAGCATTCCAATTGCGTACAAGAAATTAAGAAATTCCAGAATTTCTTGAAAACTCATCCATGACAGAAAAATTACTCCAGTAGCAGAACACAGAATGCTCAAAGTGGGGGTCCCATACTTTGATCTACATAAAGCATTCAAAGGCAACAGTCATGTTACTTCTCAAGACAATGAACCTTCTCATTGAAACAAAATTTACTGCCAATTCAGTGTAAATGATTCAGTTCCCACTTTCGAGGAAATTCTATGAAAGAAGAATTCTACTCAAACTTAATTCTGAGAGTCACCAATAGACCATTATACAAACATCTGAAATGAAAAAAAAAAAAAGAATCTAGTTGTTGAAGACAGTTCTTAAAAGAGCATGAAAAACATCATTTGTCTGCAAATTAAGCAGAAGATCAAACTCTCTTTTGATACTGAAATACGACTAATTATTCTATCGAAAAAAATTGACTAATTATGTTCATTGGTTGCCAAATGTAACCATTGTCTAATTTAAGAACAGGAAAATAAGCCATTTAACCATAAAGGAAGAAAGCAATAGAACCAGGAAAGCTTTAATAACTACCTTGAAGCAAATATTGCAGGGAGCATTCCCATCTCGCTCATCCCGAGGAGTTGAAAGGCATCACCACTCATTTCTGCTTCAAACAGTCCCAAATTAGACATTGCAGAAGCTGCCTGAATCCACCATTTGAGCCAAAACCCACCAATCAACATGCCGACTTCTGCAAAATATCCATCACTCCACTCACTAGACGGGGACGTCAAACCCCCCGTCCCTGCAAGAAGTGGAATTAAATATGAAGAAACCACCAAAACCACAGCTCCAAGAAGCGCCTTTGGGAATGTTTTACTTGGATTTTCAACTTCCCCTGCAAGAGTACTTGCCTTATCCCAATAGTTCAAATTCCAAAACATACTATTGAAGTATCCCCTCCAATCCACCTTCTTAAAGTCTACAACCAGCCATCTTCTAGGCTTTATGCGAGGGATTGAAAGTATGCCCATCACTACAAATGGGCAAAGCGAAAAAACTAGCAAGGAAACGGCTGAAAAACCAACAATGTGCAGACCTCTATAGTTCAAATATGTTAATGCACCTGTAATGCCTAAAAGAGCTGGAATTCTAGCAATTAATAGGTTAAAGATAGGCAACGAATGCTTCAAGTAATCCAAGAACAAAACTGGGTAAAGGGCATTGTCCAAAACTCCACTAAGCCATTTCCAAAATCCTTCTTGGAATCCCCAAAAGGGACCAAAAGCTGAAGATATCCAAATAACATAGCCTCCATTTTCAGGGAAACTTGTGGCAAGCTCAGCTGTGATTAGAGCTTCTGGTATGCTCCAAATTAAAGGGAAAATCAAGAAACCAAGCAAGGATAAAAGAGGGCCACCGCCTGCTTTTACTGAATCCTCAACACCAAAAGGACCCCCAGATACCTCATAAAATATCAAAGCAATAAGAGGCAATACAGTTAGCTTTGGACTTGTTTTTGCTGCTTTCTGTTGCACATCACTTGTCATTCCCTCTTCTCCCATCCACTGGGAGAATCAAGAGAAAGATTGAAACTTCACCAAAACTGAAGCAGTTTAAAATGATTTAAGTCAACTGGGCTGTCCTAAAAATCAGATTTTGATTGCCTATTCGACTATTTTCTTCACACCCACAAAGAAAACACTTGAAAAACTAGGAATTTGATTCAAGAAACTACCTGTTTTTGAAGAATCACTCAAAAGGGTCCTGCTTGAGTTTGATTTTGTACAACAAAAACGGATCTTTACGCTAACGAACTCATCATCATAAAGGGAATCTGATTCAATTATTGCAAAGTTGAATTTCAAAGGCATTACAAGTTACGACACTTATCTTTAGAGAGTGGGGAACCGTCAAAGCTGAAACAAATTGTTTATACAATATACTTTGAATTGGCTCTTGAGAGAAAAATATCAGCTGCTTGCATGAGGGTTTGTTGTGTACGCGCGATTTACACGCGTGGATATTGAATTTTCCTAAGGTATGGGCAGACAGAGACGCACGTTTCCGTGCTTTGGTCTTTAAATTTAATGATCAGTTGATACTTTTTTTTTTTTTTTTTTTGAAAGGATCAGTTAATACAAAGATACATAGGATAAAATATCCAACTTTTACAAAGTAAACACAGTTGGAATTCCAATCTGGAATTAAATTAATATTTGTATAAAGGGCAGAACTTACTAGGGAGTCTCCACCTTTTTCCATATCAATTTTTGTATCAGAAAATAATTTGGCCTTTTAGATTCTCAGAAGAAAGTTATTATAAATATTTAGTGACTCAATTTAAATATTAATTAGTGACTTTTTTAATTATATTAATTAGGGACTTGATTGAAAATTAACTTTCATCTTCACGGATACGGATATAGTTTATAAGCCGGCTTCTTCCCGCCATTTTTCTCTCAATCAAAATGGCCGAAAATCATCCATTGCAAGCACTCTTTGTGAACTTTCAAAAAGCGACAAATTGCATTCAAACCCATCTCTCAAATTTCATTGGCCACCACTCATCGTCATCATCGTCGCCACCCGCCAATGGGAAGCTTCCTTCCTCCTTCCATGAATAAACAAAACAAGCCATCATCATCAAACGCGGACCCCGCCGCTTATCAAATTCTCCTCAAGGTAAAGAATTACCCATTTGCCTATCTGTTCTTATAATTATATACAATCACTCCATTCGCATTATAATCGATTTTAGCTTCTGGGTTATTTTTGTCGTGGTGTTTTTGACAACAAGGAGTTGGTGCTATGGAACTGTTTGAGAGAAGTCCTGAACGGAGAATTGTCCTTGAATTTACATGAATTTTTTATGAAATTGATGCTCGCATTGATTGAGATTTCGTTGTATTTATTTCTTTCGTTATGTATAAAATAGCGTAGTGATACACATAGAAGAGGAACAAGCATGTAAGAAAAGACGGGCATCGTAGTGTTTCTTGCAAACCATTTGATTCTTCATCACTGTTCTTTGAATAAAATAGACTCGTAGGTACTGGGCCTGGTGACTGAACAGAAGGCATATTTGGTCGTCCTTTTATTGTGTTGATGACATAATGACATTCTTTTAGAAACAAAATATGGTAGAATTTTTCATAACTTTTATATTTAATACAATTTCATATACATTCTCCTATATATTATAAAAATTTAAAATTATCCTTATTAGTTAAGAAATAAAATCATTTTTCTTGAGGTTTTATGATTCATTTTCTGGTCAAGAGTCAAGACAACATAAATTTCGCTTGTTGCAGGTGCAAGTGCACCAAACCATGGCATCACGTGCCCGAAGGTCATCATTTTGGCACTATTATGAACGACCTTAGCTAACCTTTATCTACAAAGTTGACTCAAGGGAAAAGGAATTTTATTAGGAACTAACAAAAATGCCGAACATTAAAAGAACGTAGCTTTTATCCATTAGCTTCCCACTATGACATGTAACCATCCTATTAACCTATCCTGTGTAGGACTTACGACTATAATTGGAGAGGCCTACCCAACGCCATAAAAATGCAGAGGGATCATGGGATAACATAGTTAGGCTCCGTTTGGTACAGCTTATTAAATAAAGCTTATAACAGTAGAGCTTATAGCAGTAGAGTTTATATCAATAGAGCTTTTGGACAAAAAGTCATTGGGTATTTGGTAGTCAATAAAAAAAGCACTTTTGAACCATTAAACTGTGTGATATTTTTTATATTATATATTTTTAGAAAAGCTCTATAGCCTCTACTCCCAAAAGCTCAAATTTTGGGCTTTTACTAGTAGAGGTAAATTAGCTTATTTAAGCTAAAAAAACTCTATTAAAAAAATAACCAAATACCATAAAAAAATTTTAAAAGTGCTTATACGATTAAATAAGCACTTATGGCTCTTAAATAAGCCATACCAAACAGGCACTTAGACTGCAACTACACGTCATAAAGTCCAACTCTAAAATCCTAAGCCTAATGTGCCTACTTGTCACAGCAAATTCATCACCAAGTATATACCTAACATATTTCAATTGCTATAAATTGTCAGCAAAAAGTAGTTTCATTGTTGCCGTGGCTTCAAAATTGGTACCTACTGAAACAGATAGCTTTCCTAGCGTCTCCAGGGGAAAACAAATGGAAGAACCAGGAGTTCAAAGTTGCTAGCCAGACCCCGCCAGTATCTGGCGACTAAAAATACCTGCAAATAAGAAAAAGTCAGCAGGTTCTAAAGCTGTTGCAGAGGCCTTAGGAGGAGAAAAGTCAAAGCTGTTAAACAAAAGAAATGATGAACCTGTGGATCTCAAGATTCAACAACTAAATACTGCAACTGCTGGCGGAATGTTGAAATTTTGGCTGCCTCTACAGCCATGACTAACCCCATTAAACGATAATCTTTTAGCTGCAAAATTAATTCAAACATATTATAATGTTACGTTATAAAAGACATCAACACCAAGAATAAAAAGTTAGTTAAAAACACATCATGCCATTCTATATAGAAATAGCAAAGTGAAGTGAAGGTGTACCAATGGGGATAAGAGTATAGTAAAATCAGTAAAGAGGGTTTTAGGGAGGGGGTGCGAAGGTGCTTGATGATGTGAGGCACAACTTTTCACAGTTTAAAAGGTCAAAGACGCTGCCAAATGGTATTTCTTAGAGCAGTGGAATGTCGGGATTGATTTTGAGCACCAAAGGCAGAGATAGATGGTGTTCTGTTTTGTTAAAGACTTTGGTTTAGGCCTTGCTGAACAGAGCCATTGCAAACAAGAAGCATGTTAAAAAAGAAAGAGGAATAGTGGTTGATGTTTGACAGTAAAATTCAAATGAGAGGAAACGGCCCTAAAACCAAAAGAAGCAAACAACAATATTACTTGCCTCCTGAGTTTCAACCTGCTGGGCGTGCATGGGAAAACTAAAGGACCACAAGCTAAGCTGAAAAGCATCAGAAAGTGCAATCAATAATATTTGTAGTAAAATAAGTAAGGTAGAAAGCATAAGTAGGTGTGAAGATTTAGTAAAAGAAACATTAATCGTTTGGGGAAAAATCGTAAAAATAAAATAAAATCAGGTGATACAAAGAATATTACATGGGTAAAGAAGCAATACCTTGTGAAAAATTTCATCTTCTGGCTTGACGTACACTATTCCATCACCACTGTCACTACCTGACCTCCTTATCAGGTTTCTGTTATTTTTCTGGTTTGCATTCTTGTGCTTTAGTTTTGCATCCGAAGAAGCAAGTTACATACACAAACATACACAGAGAGGGAAAGAACGAGAAAGATATAGGAAAGAACTATTGAAGCCAATCATCAATAGAAAGAAATTGATAATCAAAATATAAGGAGCAGTGCTAAGGTGCCAAGACAGGAAAACCTTGTAAATTTTACTGACTAGTAGATAACACTTGAAGCAGAAGGAATTCCTGAGCTCTGCTGTCGGCTTCAAAAAGTGAAACAAGAAATGTAAATTTGGTCAAGAAACTCGTTTTCAGCATGTAAAGAGAGATATCAAACAAGCTCACCATCCATGCTGTAATAGTCATCTAACCTCATCTTCCGTAGCCCATGAGACTTCATCAAAGAGCGCATCATGAAGAGGTGGCAAAAGCTGAGGAAAATTGACCACACGCTGGGAGACCAATAGACCCACATCATGTGCTTGTTCTCCCATAAGCAATCCCAAGTCCTTTATGACATCCTTCTCTTGGCATACTTTAAGAAGAAACTCCTTAAGCTCCTCGATACATTTATGATCCTGAGAAGAATAAACCTGTGGCTCTTTATCTAGTACAAATGATAACACATACAAAGATTAGCTCACAAGAGCTACTGGCAACAAACCACCGGTTACGGATCGCAAGGAAGATTACTTATTTGCACTAGAGAGAGGAAAAACAACCAAAATACGGAAGGAAAGAATGAGATGGCTAAATATGTAATTACCTCGTTGACAGGATAAAAGAAAGATCAATTTAAAATGGGATGAGGTTTCCCCATCCACATATGTTGCTCAAATGCAGACAGTGTTGATATGAAATGCACATTAATGATGATGGTACATTTATTAACCCTCATTTCTTATTAGAGATTGCAAGATATTCAGGATATGATTTTGGCCATCAGAAATATATAGAAAAAAGAATCAGGAGCACAAGTTGCTTGCCTTATATCTTCCCAAATTAAGAGCAGTAACGATAGAGAAAGGTGTATCGTCATCATCACCCTCCATTTTGACAACAGTACCTACAGTGGTCTGTGCTAAGATCAAGTCTACAAAACCACTCAAATCCCACTGTGTATCATCAAGGTAAGTTTGTAGTAAAATCTTCACTCCATGGAAGTCATCTGGTTTCGGATCAAAGAAGACAAAATCTGCCTGAACAACTCCCTTCAGTAAACAGACCAAGCTCATATACGTTACAACAAAAAATGATATCATATGGAACCAAAATCAAAAGTCATCACTTGATAATAATTTCAGTAAAGGAAAAGAAAATAAATAGTTGCTTACTTCAGACTTGATAATAATTTCAGTAAAGGAAAAGAAAATAAATAGCTGCTTACTTCAGAACCTTCTTCTTCAGAAGACCCAGACAGATCACTCTTCCCTTCCAGAGTGTGTTTAGGAATTCCTTTATCTAGAGAGTGCTCAAAGCAGTGAGTTTATTTACTAACATGCCTAGGATTTCAAGAACACAACAACTGCTTTTCAATTAAAAAAGAATGAGATCAGTTAGATGATCATACCTTTGGAGCTAAGTGGAAATCCTTTCTGGTCTTTCGATTTATATGTTCGACGTTTATCCCTGTGAATAGAGGCAATTTGAGCTACTGAACGAGCAAAGGGAGAGAATGTTAATGGCTGAGGATTCAACATTCTTTTATACCTTGTTGGCCCTCGAGGCATCTTGTTATGTTACCTGTTCCAACCAGAGAACTTTGCGAGATATAAATGTCATTGTAAGAAAAGTGTGATGTGAAAAACTAAATAGAAAGACAAACAGGGAATTTCAAAATAAAATTAAAAGTACTATTTCATTTCACCATTCTCATAATCAAAGTTGATCGGGAGATAACTAAAATATAAGAACACAAAATTTAAAAATGAATAATTGAATATGATACTAGCATTTTTAAGAAGCAAGCAATTAAGAACTCTGCAAAAACAAAAACATTAAATCTGATTTCACCATTAACTGATGATTATTACTGTATCAGGTTTAAAACCAACTAGTACTAAGTTATTAGCATCCAGCATTACTGCATTAGACCCTTTTCTCCTCTACTTCCAAGGCCTATCTTTTAAATCACATAACAGCTCTTCAAACAATCCCATTTTCGTGTCTACTTTATTTGAGCTTTTAGACACATCAAGAGAAATAACGAAAATTGCATTCCAATAAATGAAAAATGCACACACATGAGAAAAATAACTAGAAAAATAAAAAGACCCAGACAATCAAACAACTCAATAAGATTAATAAATGAGCATTTTTCATCTATGAAATGTGGCTGATACTGCAACAATATGGCTGTATGGGTGAAATTAATAAGAGAAGCAACAACAAACTTCAGCTGCCAACAAACGAATATAGGTATTTATGAATGATAATCTCACCTTTATTAGGCTCAAATCATGGCTGCAGCTTCTGCTTCAGTGAGCTCTCCATGGCTGCAGTCTCTGCTTCGGTGCTATGCAACCGAGAATGAAACCAGAAGGAGGAGAATGAAAACACACAAAATGTCAAAATGACTCAAATCAATGAAACCAGAAGCAATTTGAAATAAATAAACATGCAAATTGAAAAAAAGAAAAAAAAAACATAGAAAAAGCAAAAACCTTCAGGGCAGGAGCAACTGACTGGCGCGGCTGTGTGTTGGTGAGTGACCACGAACTGTGGCGAAGTGCTGTTAGTGACGACGAACGGTGGCGGCTGAAGGGCTGTTAGGGTTTTTAGTTTTCTTTTGGGAATGAGGATTGACTTGATTAAGGGGAATCGGGCATTAGAATTTTCGTTGGAAAACAAAAGCTAGGAAAGACAGAGTGAACACAGTTGGAATTCCAATCTGGAATTAAATTAATATTTGTTTAAAGGGAAGAACTACGGAGTCTCGACCTTTTTCCATATCAATTTTTGTATCAGAAATTAATTTTGCCTTCTGGATTCTCAGAAGAAAGTTATATTCTAAATATTTAGTGACTCAATTTAAATATTAATTAGTGACTTTTTTTTTTTACAAAAATGATATTAATTAGTGACTTGATTAAAAATTAACTTTCATTATTACAATATTACGGATACGGATATAGTTTATAAGCCGGCTTCTTCCCGCCATTTTTCTCTAAATCAAAATGGCTGAAAATCATCCATTGCAAGCCCTCTTTGTGAACTTTCAAAAAGTGACAAATTGCATTCAAACCCATCTCTCAAATTTCATTGACCGCCGCTCATCGTCGTCATCATCGCAACCCGCCAATGGGAAGCCTCTCCTCTTCCTTTCTCCTTCCATCAATAAACAAAACAACCCATCATCATCAAACGCGGACTCCGCCGCCCATCAAATTCTCCTCAAGGTGAAGAATTACCCAGTTGCCTATCTGTTCTTATAATTATATACAATCGCTGCCTTCGCATTATAATTGATCTTAGCTTCTTGCTTTTTTTAAAAAAAAAAAATTTGGCTTTTTTCACACCACAGTGTTGATGCTATGTAACTGTTTGAGATAAGTCCTGACTGGAGAATTATCCTTGAATTTACATGATTTTTTTATGAAATTGATGCTGCCTTGAATGAGATTTCATTGTATTTCTTTCTTTCGTTACATATAATATAGTGTGGCGATAGACAAAGAACAGTAACAAGAATAAAAGAAAAGAAGGGCATTCGTAGTGTTTCTTGCCATTTAGTTCTTCATCGCTGTTCTTTTGAATAAAATAGACTTGAAGGTAGTGGGCATATTTGGTCGTCATTTTATTATGTTGATGACGTGGTGACATTCTTTTAGAAACATTCTTTAGAAACAAAATGCAGTAGAATTTTTAATCTCAGCTTGTGCTAAATTGCAAATACTTTTAGGGACTTGTATTGGCTTGGTGTGTCCAATACTCTCATGGGTCATTTTGGAAACTTATAACATGCTTGAGTAAACTGTTATTGCTATTTTCAGGAAACTTCTGCACCTGTGACTAAAGACGAGCTTGGAAGAGCCACTTGGACATTTCTTCACACTCTTGCTGCTCAGGTCATCTAATAACCGGTGCTTTTGTTTCTTTCTGTTGGTTCTCCTCTTCCTGCTTTGTTTATATTTCTTTTTTTGGTTTTACATTTCTCTAGTAGTTTCGGCTACTTGAATCTTGATTATTTTGTTCTCAGTATCCAGAAAATCCAACAAGGCAACAAAAGAAAGATGTAAAAGAACTGGTACGATGCTGTCTGACTCTCTTATACTGAAATGTCATTCACAAGTACGCCTATTTTAGTTGAACACAGATCCGTAAAATTTCCTTTCTGTACGTCTTAATTACCCAGAATTTATCCAGCTTATGTGGTTTTGGTTTGTAGACTTGACACTAATTGTTAACCTGAAACTGGAATTTATAGTAGAATAAACTCATTTACCTTATTGGCTACTAACCTTAAGAATCTTATTTGACTTGCAGATGGCGATATTATCTCGGATGTATCCTTGCAAAGAATGTGCAGATCACTTTAAAGAAGTCTTGAGGTACACTATATTTCTTCTCCTGCTCCCTCTATCTGGTGGTGGGCTTTCCTTTCTGTAAATGCTGGTCCATTTTCTTCCTAGTGCAATAATGGAAGTGTTTTGCTGACTGATGGTAGATGACATATACTGTTATTCCTATTCCTCACCTTAATTAAGGGCTTAGCTCAAGCTGTTTACTTAAATTATAAACCGACTCAAACTTTGTGTACATTCTATTAACTCAGTGCAATTTAGTTCAAGATACAAAGAAAAATTGTTCGTATAGCTGTAAATGTCAGTAATAGTTGTTTAACTAAAGCACCACCACTACTGCAAGTTGATTATTTCTTAGGAAAAAATTGAGGAAAGATAGCAAGGAAGAGTACTTGATTTGACATGAGACTAACCTAATCTTCTACCTCTCAAAAAAAAAAAAAAAAAAAAAAACAAATCTCAAGTACTTCAACTGAAAAATTTTCATAATATCCAGTTACATAGTTACGCTGATCTTATCATCATTACACTGTTACATGGCTATATGCTTAAAAATGCTGGAAGAAAGTGAAACTTTATTGTTCTTTGTCCATAAGGCTGCCAAATAACCGTCTGTACTGAATACAATGTATGCCTTTACTGATAGATGTATTCTTATTAATGTTTGACAGAGCAAATCCTGTGCAAGCTGGATCTCATGATGAGTTCTCTCAGTGGCTATGTCATGTGCATAATGTGGTTAATAGAAGGTAACATTAATTTTCCCTTTTCTTTGCTGAGGAAGTTGTGGTTCTCTTGTTTAGGGTCTATAGCACACAATATATTTTAACTGAATCACTTGATTATGGTTTAACAATTTGGTTATTTAAACAGCCTTGGCAAATTGGTGTTCCCCTGTGAACGAGTAGATGCAAGGTGGGGCAAGCTGGAGTGCGAGCAACGTGCATGTGATCTACAAGGAACTCCAGATTTAGGCGAGTAGATATGTTGAAGTGGCCAAGTGCCAAATGCATAAAAATCTGGAATCCAAAACTAATTGCTAGTAATTTTTTTTTATTATTGGTAAATGAATCGAAGAAATACAATTTATTTATTGTCAATGAAATTTAAAGAGGTGATGTTATATCCCATTGATTGTGTGGGGTATTATTCTCTAAGAAACAATTGGTAAGGCATTTTCTGTGTCAATTTGAATTATCAGTTTTACAAGACCTCTTACGGAGGTTTTGTAGTGAAAATATTTAAGATAAGTTGAACGAAAGCCAGAATGTATTTTGCTTAGCATTTGACTGGGAACTAGATCTAGGGCAATTGTTTAGGATAATTTATCAAATCAATCATAAGTAGTTGAATTTTCATTGTTAAAAAAAAAAGACTAGAAATTCACTTCACACATAAACCGTCATTGAAAATCAAATCAAGTAACAATGAAATGCTTCTCAGTTCTCATTTTGCATTACAATTAGGAGATCCAATACCGAAATCACCACATTTAACTAAAACCAAAATCATCCCCAAACTAACTTACATCATCAAAGATTAGAGAAGAACAAAAACCTGTAATCAAAGATATCATGTAACTGTCTAAACATGTACCCTCAGTCTACTGATCTTCAACCTTTGGATGCTCTCCTATATGAAAAGGAGGGGCCTCACCAAATTTCAGAATGTAAGCAGTCTCATAAACGGGTCGCAGTTGCAGAATCACTTCAGCATTTAAATATGCATCGCAGGTGAAACACCAAACCGACAGGTCACTGCTTAGCCAAACACAAGGTGTTTACAAATCACAATATATAAAAGTTAAGAACACCCTTTCAATTTAAAAAATAGTCAATGAGACATACACATGAGAAAATAACACAATGATCAAAGTTCATAGTCATACCTATAGCTTAATGCCACAGAATGGTTTGTTTCCCGGAAATGCTGAAGCATGTGCTTGTTCACAAAACGGCTGCAAAGCACTTCCTTGCAACACAAACATAGCCAGTTTTCACTCGGGTTTTGGCACCTTCATACATGCAAATCACTCCATAGGTTACGTGAGCATCTTCATTGTGTTACTCATTGCTTGTGTTGTAAAATAAATAGCTTACATGCGACAACCAATAGTTATGACACATTAATTGGGACTCAAGATTTGACAATAAATATATCAAGTTTCTATTTCCCCCCCCCCCCCCCCCTTTTTATATTATAATTATATGATATATGATGAATTTCTCCAATTTCTATGAAATGAAATCAAGCAAAAATGAATTATTTAAATTGATGTGTTTAGAGTGTTTGGCTAACCTGTTGCAAGGTGTATCGGGAGTTGGTATGTGAGCGAGATCAGACGACAAGGAAGTAGCGAGGTGATCACAAGAGGTCAGAGGTTCTACCCAACCCGATTCCGCTCCGAACATCATCTCATCCTCCTCTACGGGTCCGTTTTCCTGAGACAAACGATTTCAGACCCAAAAAAAAAAAAAAAAAAAATTCGAAAACGGTGACGTTTTGATCATTGGCAATGAGAATTCCTTACCGGCAGTGTTGAGGAAGAGGTCGCCATAACGAGTCGACCGAGATTTTCAAGTTTGAGGATTTGGCAAGGCTTTTAGAGAGTCACGACTGTTCAGCTGCCTTCTACCGGGTGGAGTTCTGCATCGTGCAATTTAATTTTTCATTTTTTCAAAAGTTGTGAATAAAAAATCATAATTTTCCAGCTGGCTTTATGTAATTAGACAAAAATATTTTTACGAGAGCATGATTAATTTGGGATCCGATAATAGTATCATACATGTCCAACAATTTAGGTCAGGTCCCGCCCAAGCCCAAATTACAATTAAAATCCATGTCAGTAAGCTTATGCGGAGGCATGCGTAAAACGCACCGGCTACAGAAATCCAGGGTTTAAAATTGCGTAGTATAAATACACGCTTTTCTTCGTTCGTTAATCGTTATAATTCCTCAGCAGATTCTAGGGTTTTATCCAAGCTTAAGCGAACCGGCTTTTGTCTTTTGCTAAAGAAGAAGAAAACAATCAATCATGGGTCACTCCAACGTTTGGAACTCTCACCCCAGGACTTATGGGCCCGGTTCTCGCGCTTGGTAAGTCGAAAGTTTTTAACTTCTAATTTTACTGTTTTTGATTGCTGATTTAATATTGGATAATGAGAAATTGGAATGATTTTATACCCCTGATTATGTTGATATCCCAGAATAATTGAAGATTCAAATTTGTTTCTTATTGTTAAGTGTAGATTAACATCATGGGTGCTAATTTTTTATATTGTAGATTTTGAGTAAAGGGTATGGATATTTTGAGATAAGTCCTGACTGGAAAATTATCCTTGAATTTATATGATTTTTTTATGAAATTGATGCTGCATTGAATGAGATTTCATTGTGTTTATTTCTTTTGTTACATATAATATAGTGTGGCAATAGACAAAGAACAGGAGCAAGAATAAAAGAAAAGAAGGGCATTCGCTGTGTTTCTTGCCATTTAGTTCTTCATCGCTGTTCTTTTGAATAAAATAGACTTGAAGGTAGTGGGCATATTTGGTTGTCATTTTCTTATGACGATGACATGGTGACATTCTTGTAGAAACATTCTTTAGAAACAAAATGCAGTAGAATTTTGAATCTCAGCTTGTGCTAAATTGCAAATACTTTTAGGGACTTATATTAGCTTGGTGCGTCCAGTACTCTCATGGGTCATTTGGGAACTTTTAACATGCTTGAGTAAACTGTTATTGCTATTTTCAGGGGACTTCTGCTCCTGTAACTAAAGACGAGCTTGGAAGAGCCACTTGGACATCTCTCAAACACTTGCTTCTCAGGTCATCTCATTACCAGTGCTTTTATTTCTTTTCTGTTGGTTCTCCTCATCCTGCTTTGTTTATATTTCTTTTTTTGGTTTTACATTTCTCTAGTTTGGGCTGCTTGAATCTTGATTATTTTGTTCTCAATATCCAGAAAATCCAACAAGGCAACAAAAGAAAGATGTAAAAGAACCGGTACGATGCTGTCTGACTCTCTTAAACTGAAATGTCATTCACAAGTACGCATATTTTAGTTGAACACAAATCCTTAAAATTTCCTTTCTGTACATCTTAACTACCCAGAATTTATCCAGCTTATGTGGTTTTGGTTTGTAGACTTGACACTAATTTGTAACCCGAAACTGGAATTTATAGTAGAATAAACTCATTTACCTTATTGGCTACTAACCTTAAGGATCCTATTTGACTTGCAGATGGCGATATTATCTCGGATGCACTTTAAAGAAGTCTTGAGGTACACTATATTTCTTCTCCAACTCCCTCTATCTGGTGGTGGGCTTTCCTTTCTTTAGATGCTAGTCCATTTTCTTTCTAATGCAATAATGGCAGTGCTTTGCTGGCTGATGGTGGATGACATATACCGTTATTCCCATTCCTCCCCTTAATTAAGGGTGTAGCTCAAGCTGTTTACTTAAATCATAAGCGGACTCAAACTTTGTGTACATTCTATTAACCATGTGCAATTTAGTTTAATATACAAAGAAAAATAGTTTATATAACTGTAAATGTCAGTAATAGATGTTTAATTAAAGTACCACTGCTACTGCAAATTGATTATTTCTTAGGAAAAAAGTCTGATGAAAGAAGATAGGAAGAGTACTTGAATTGACATGAGACTAACCTAAGTTCCCCCACCCCCCCTCCCAAAAAAAAATTACAAATCTTAAGTACTTAAACTGAAAAATTTTCTTAATATCCAGTTACATGGATTTTATTATCATTACACTGTTACATGGTTATATGCTTAAAAATGCTGGAAGAAAGTGAAACTTTAGTGTTCTGTCCATATGGCTACCAAATAACCGTTTGTACTTTGTACTGAACACAATGTATCCTTTACTGATGGATGTATTCTTGTTAATGTTTGATAGAGCAAATCCTGTGCAAGCTGAATCTCATGATGAGTTCTCTCAGTGGCTTTGTCATGTGCATAATGTGGTTAATAGAAGGTAATATTAATTGTCTCTTTTCTCTGCTGAGGAAGTTGTGGTTCTCTTGTTTAGGGTCTATGGCACACCATATATTATAACCGAATCACTTTATTATGCTTTAGCAATTTGGTTATTTAAACAGCCTTGGCAAATTGGTGTTCCCTTGTGAACGAGTAGATGCAAGGTGGGGCAAGCTGGAGTGCGAGCAACGTGCATGTGATCTACAAGGAACTACAGATTCAGCCGACCAGATATGTTGAAGTAGCCAAGTACCAAATGCATAAAAATCTGGAATACAAAACTCATTGCTAGTAATATTATTTTGTATTTATTATTCGTACGTGAATCAAAGAAATACAACTTATTGTCAGTGAAATTTAAAGAGGTGATATTATATCCCATTGATTGTGTTGGGTGTCATTCTCTAAGAAACAATTGGGAAAGCATTTTTGCGTTACTTTGAATTATCAGTTTTACAAGACCGCTTATGTAGGTATTGTAGTGAAAATATTGAAGATAAGTTGAATGAAAGCTATAACATGTTTTGTCATTGATTTAGAATGCATTTTGCTTAGCATTTGATTGGGAAGTAGGCCTAGAGTAATTGTTTACTATAATTTGTCAATTATGCAATCAGATTTGGCAGAATTTTCACTGTAAAAAAAAAAAAAAAAGACTAGAAATTCACCCATGCGCATACCGTCATCCAGAATCAAACCAAGTAACAGTTCCGAGTTTGCGTTACAATTAGGAAAGCAGATACCAAATACACCACAATTAGTTAAAACAGAAATCATCCCCAAACTAACATCATTTAAAGGTTAGAGAAGAACAAAACCCCGTGACGAAAGCTATCATTTAAACTAACCATGTGATCAAAGCTATCATTTTAACTATCTAATCATGTACCAGCAGTCCACTGATCTTAAACCTTAGGATGCTCTCCCATAAGGAAAGGGAGGGCCCGACCAAATTTCAGAACGTAAGCAGTCTCATGAACAGGTTGCAGTTGCAGAATCGCTTGAGCATTTAAATATGCATGGCAGGCGAAACACCAAACTGACAGGTCACTGCTTAGCCAAAAACAAGGTGTTTACAAATCACAATATATAAAAGTTAAGAACACCCTTCCAATTCAAACATAATCAATGAGACATACACATGGCAAAATACAATAACGATCAAAGTTCATAGTCATACCTATAGCCTAATGCTACAGAATGGTTTGTTTCCTGGTAATGCTGAAGCATGTGCTTGTTCACATAACGGCTGCAAAGCACTTCCTTGCAACACAAACATAGCCAGTTTCCCCTCGGGTGTTGGCACCTTCATACATGCAAATCACTCCGCAGGTTACGCGAGCATCTTCATTGTGTTACTCATTGCTAGTGTTGTAAAATGAATAACTTACATGCGGCAACCAATACTGATCACACATTAGTTGGACTCAAGATTTGACAATAAATATATCAAGTTTCCATTTTCCCCCCCTTTTTTCTATATTATAATTGCATGATGAATTTCTCCAATTTCAATGAAATGAAATCAAGCAAAGATGAATTATTTAAATTGCCGTGTTTAAAGGGTTTGGCTAACCTGTTGCAGGGTGTATCGGGATTTGGTATGCGAGCAAGATCAGACGACAAGGAAGCAATGAGGTGATCACAAGAGGTCAGATGTCTCACCCAACCCGATTCCGCTCCGAACATCATCTCATCGTCCTCTTTAACCTTAGGATGCTGTCCCGTATTAAAAGGGAGGGCCCGACCAAATTTCAGAACGTAAGATGTCTCATGAACAGGTCGCAGTTGCAGAATCGGTTGAGCATTTAAATATGCATCGCAGGCGAAACACCAAACTGACAGGTCACTGCTTAGCCAAAAATAAGGTATTTATAAATCACAATATATAAAAGTTAAGAACACCCTTCCAATTCAAACATAATCAACGAGAGATAAACATGGGAAAATACAACAATGATCAAAGTTCATGGTCATACCTATAGCCTAATGCTACAGAATGGTTTTTTTCCCGGTAATGCCGAAGCATGTGCTTGTTCACATAACGGCTGCAAAGCACTTCCTTGCAACACAAACATAGCCAGTTTCCCCTCGGGTGTTGGCACCTTCATACATGCAAATCACTCCACAGGTTACGTGAGCATCATCACTGCGTTACTCATTGCTTGTGTTGTAAAATAAATAACTTACATGCGGCAACCAATAGTTATGACACATTAGTTGGACTCAAGATTTGACAATAAATATACCCAGTTTATATTTTCCCTCCCTCTTTTTCTATATTATAATTATATATTATAATTATACGATGAATTTCTCGAATTTGCATGAAAATGAAATCAAGCAAAAATAAAATATTAAAATTGACGTGTTTAAAGGGCTTACCTGTTGCAGGGTGTATCGGGATTTGGTATGCGAGCGAGATCAGTCGACAAGGAAGCAACGAGGTGATCACAAGAGGTCAGATGTCTCACCCAACCCGATTCTGCTCCGAGCATCATCTCGTCGTCCTCTTTAACCTCAGGATGCTGTCCCGTATTAAAAGGGAGGGTTTCACCAAATTTCAGAACGTAAGACGTCTCATGAACAGGTCGCAGTTGCAGAATCGCTTGAGCATTTAAATATGCATGGCAGGCGAAACACCAAACTGACAGGTCACTGCTTAGCCAAAAACAAGGTGTTTATAAATCACAATATATAATAGTTAAGAATACCCTTCCAATTCAAACAGAATCAATGAGACATACACATGGGAAAATACAACAACGATCAAAGTTCATGGTCATACCTATAGCCTAATGCTACAGAATGGTTTGTTTCCTGGTAATGCTGAAGCATGTGCTTGTTCACATAACGGCTGCAAAGCACTTCCTTGCAACACAAACATAGCCAGTTTCCCCTCGGGTGTTGGCACCTTCATACATGCAAATCACTCCGCAGGTTACGCGAGCATCTTCATTGTGTTACTCATTGCTAGTGTTGTAAAATGAATAACTTACATGCGGCAACCAATACTGATCACACATTAGTTGGACTCAAGATTTGACAATAAATATATCAAGTTTCCATTTTCCCCCACTTTTTTCTATATTATAATTGCATGATGAATTTCTCCAATTTCAATGAAATGAAATCAAGCAAAGATGAATTATTTAAATTGCCGTGTTTAAAGGGTTTGGCTAACCTGTTGCAGGGTGTATCGGGATTTGGTATGCGAGCAAGATCAGTCGACAAGGAAGCAACGAGGTGATCACAAGAGGTCAGATGTCTCACCGAACCCGATTCTGCTCCGAGCATCATCTCATCATCCTCTTTAACCTTAGGATGCTGTCCCGTATTAAAAGGGAGGGCTCGACCAAATTTCAGAACGTAAGATGTCTCATGAACAGGTCGCAGTTGCAGAATCGGTTGAGCATTTAAATATGCATGGCAGGCGAAACACCAAACTGACAGGTCACTGCTTAGCCAAAAACAAGGTATTTATAAATCACAATATATAAAAGTTAAGAACACCCTTCCAATTCAAACATAATCAACGAGAGATAAACATGGGAAAATACAACAACGATCAAAGTTCATGGTCATACCTATAGTCTAATGCTACAGAATGGTTTTTTTCCCGGTAATGCCGAAGCATGTGCTTGTTCACATAACGGCTGCAAAGCACTTCCTTGCAACACAAACATAGCCAGTTTCCCCTCGGGTGTTTGCACCTTCATACATGCAAATCACTCCACAGGTTACGTGAGCATCATCACTGCGTTACTCATTGCTTGTGTTGTAAAATAAATAACTTACATGCGGCAACCAATAGTTATGACACATTAGTTGGACTCAAGATTTGACAATAAATATACCCAGTTTATATTTTCCCTCCCTCTTTTTCTATATTATAATTATATGATGAATTTTTCGAATTTCCATGAAATGAAATCAAGCAAAAATAAATTATATAAATTGACGTGTTTAAAGGGTTTGGCTAACATGTTGCAGGGTGTATCGGGAGTTGGAATGCGAGCGAGATCAGACGACAAGGAAGCAACGAGGTGATCACAAGAGGCCAGATGTCTCACCCAACCTAATTCCCCTCCGATCATCATCTCATCCTCGTCTTCGGGTCCGTTTTCCTGAGACAAACGAATTCAGACAAAAAAAAAAAAGATATTATATAACGGTGACGTTTTGATCATTAGCAATGATTATTCCTTACCGGCAGTTTTGAGGAATAGGTCGCCATAACGAGTCGACCGAGATTTTCAAGTTTGAGGATTTGGCAAGGCTTTTAGAGAGTCACGACTGTTCAGCTGCGTTCTACCGGGTGAAGAAAAAATCATAATTTTCCAGCTAACTTTAGGTTGTTTAAAAACTATTTTTACGAGAGCATGATTATTCCTTACCGACTGTTCTCTCTGCTTGTGAAATGAGAGAAAAATCCCAACTCAACCCTTTCACGTGAAGAGTAATTTCGTTTAGCTAGAATCAAATGTGGGGTAGAAAGAGTAAAAAAGGTGGAAAAAGCAAAAGGCGCAAGAAAAAGCAAAAGGCGCAAGAAAAAGCAAAAGGAGCAAAGAGAAAGCAAAAGAATGCCGTTTCTCTTGGCATTCTCTCAGCATTCTCGCTGAGAAGCATTTTCCTGAGAAAAATATTTTTACGAGAGCATGATTAATTTGGGATCCGAAAATAGTATCATACTTGTCCAACAATTTAGGTCAGGTCCGGCCCAAGCCCAAATTACAATTAAAATCCATATCAGAGTTTAAATTGCGTAGTATAAATACGCACTTTTCTTCGTTCATATAAATTCCTCGGCAGATTGTAGGGTTTTACACAAGCTTAAGCGAACCGGCTCTTCTCTTTGTTAAAGAAGAAGAAAACAATCGATCATGGGTCACTCCAACGTTTGGAACTCTCACCCCAAGACTTATGGGCCCGGTTCTCGCGCTTGGTAAGTCAAAAGTTTGTAACTTCTACTTTTACTGTTTTTTGATTTGCTGATTTAATATTGGACAATGAGAAATTGGAATGATTTTATAGCCCTGAGTATGTTAAATCCCCGAATAATTGAAGATTGAAATTTTTTTCTTATTGTTAAGTGTCGATTAACATCATGCGTGCTAATTTGTTATATTGTAGGTTTTGAGTAAAAGGTATGGATATTTTGTTCTTACGTTTGCTTTTTCTGATCTTCGATTTGATATTATTATTGTGATAGATGTTTTTAATTACTTCATCTGATTAGAATCGTGGTGGGAATCTGTGTAAATTAGTTGGTTTTAGTTTTTTTTTTTAAACAAAAAACTTAAAATATTATGTTGTTTGGAGGCAGGTGTTGCTTGATTTCAATTTCATTCACAAATGCCAACATGTGTGCTACCTTAGTCATTTTGACTGGCTTGTGTTTATTTTGATGATGCTTGTTGTTTTAAGTGTTTTAGGATTAAAGCTTATGTTCTTTTAATTGAACACTTCATTGGGAGAAAGCCTTTTGGCTGTGTGCTTATATTGTTACGCGTTTTAAGATGTGTTTTTACTTGAAGGTTCTCGTGGTTACCTTTTATTGACAACTTTGTACCCGATAATCTCTATGAAAATTGGAACTGCATGAGAAATTGTCTGTGCTTCAACTAATTCTTTAGGCAGAAGATCTAGTAATAATTCGTCAATCTCTTTCAGTATTTCTTGTCCTCTCATAACGGCATTAGCAGTGCTGGCTGTTATTCTTGATGGAAGGATTCTGTGAAGATATATGGATTCTGACTTTGTTTGTCTGTTCTTTGTTTTTCACAGCCGGGTTTGTGGGAACCCTCATGCAATAATCAGGAAGTATGGGCTCATGTGCTGCAGACAATGCTTCCGTAGCAATGCCAAGGAGATTGGTTTTGTTAAGGTATCCTTCAGATATATTCTTCTACCTCTTTCAGACCATTGATCCTTGGGTGTTGCTCATTCTCTGATTTTTTTTTTTTTCCTGGCAGTACCGCTAAATGATTAACATGTTGTCAACATCGGAAGGGGGGTTACCAGTACCATGCTGATTTTGTTTCATCTGTGATGCCTGTAGCGAATTTCTGTTTCTCAAGGATTGTTAAGCGATGTTTTGTCTTAAATTGATTCAATGTTTGACAAAGCAATTGTTGGACTAAGAATATCATTGATCATTCTTATTAAGGTTTAATCATTCTCACATCTTGGTGCTGAGTTATTTTTGTTCTTTCACTGTATCATCAATCCAGCTCAGTGATTTTAAATTGGTTGAAATCAAGCCAACAGTGAATGATATTGATCATACACTGAGCGTGTCTTTTCCTCTGTTTCCTATCTTTTGGTAAATATTAGAGTATTGAGCAATTTTTTCTAATAGAGCTGCTTTATATGTTAATGCAAAATTTTGTGCGAATGGAGTGGAACGATGGGTATCATTTGGTTCACTGAGCAAGTTTTCAATTATCATTTTTTTTCCTCTTTTAGAAACTTAAAACGGATAAATGGTAGCAAGATTATGTTTTTGTTCTAAGTTGAAGATCTAATTTTTAATGTTGAATTAGCCAGAATGGCCGCTATATTTTAACGACGTTGATCATGCTAAAACTGAACATGGATTGATCCATAGGAGCAACTGCTAATAGTTTAGTGCTAAGCAATATCCTTTTCATCTCTACATGGGCTAGGAGTTCGTGTCGGGAGATTTATGATTAATTAGTGAAACATGAAATATTGTGTGAATAAATTACAAACTATGTAAATACGATTTTTTCAAAAATAAACAATTCAGGGACGTATGCGTTATTATACCCCGTCTTGTGAAAAACGTATCTTTATTCATTAAAAACGTTATTATAAACAATTCAGGGATGTATACGTTATAACCAATCTTCATAGGGTTCACCTCTTAAGTGAGAACGCGGCAGCTCTTTGCTTTCTGAGAGAAGCAAGAATCAATCATGGGTCACACCAACGTTTGGAACTCTCACCCTAAGACTTACGGGCCCGGTTCTCGTGCTTGGTCAGTAAAAGTTTTTTTTTTTGTAAATATTAACTTCGCCTTTTTTTGGCTGTGTATTAGTTTGTAAGATCAATCACTATTGTGTTGTAGTGCTGGTTTCTTGAATATTTGCATATTCAAATTGGTTTCTATTTACTTTGATCTTTTCTGGGTTTTCGGTTTCGTCTTAATTTGGTGTTATTAGTAAGACTTTTGTGAAGTGTTCACTTTGCGGTTTAGCTATTTAACATGAGATTCATCCGAAAACACTGTGTACAACTACTTTAATTTGCTTGTTTTGATCCTTCAATTGTAGTGTCTAAACAAGAGCAAGTTATTGCCAAGCGTTGCGGAAAAATTCTTTTCATACCAATTTATTTGATAGATGTGTGCCGGAATATGTTATAAATTAATTGGTCTTCTGTTTTTGAATATCTTGAAACATGTTGCTTGTCTTTAACGGAAACTATTTTGATGGAACCCAGATATGATTTTACATCAATTAATATGTACTGGCTTAAGATCTTGACCTTTTTGATTGGCACATTTTTATTTTGATGGTACTTTGTTGCTTTACTGTTCTAATTATTGAATTACTAATACATATATTTTTTATAACTGTGTCAGAAGAAAGGATTTTTCGTTTGTTTGTCACTTTTGTGTTGTAAGTGTAGTGTGTCCGGATGGCCTTTGTGTATAGTCTCAGTGTTTACCCCTTTTTTTGACAAGGATGGCCTTTGTGTATAGTCTCAGTGTTTACCCCTTTTTTTGACAATTTTGTTATCCATTAGTTTAGCCATCGCATTGTTTTTCTTTTTCTAGGAAAGAACTATAATTTCTATAATTTGACTACTTCTTCAGGCAGAAGTTCTGGACTGTGTTTCATATCCGCCCTTATCACCACTTTGTTAGCATTATGTATTACTGGTGATTGGAAGGATTATGTGAAGATTTAAGGATACTGACTTGTTCCATCTGTTCTTTCTTTTTGATAGCCGGGTATGTGGGAACCCTCATGCAATAATCAGGAAGTATGGAATCATGTGTTGCAGACAGTGCTTTCGGAGCAATGCCAAGGAGATTGGTTTCATTAAGGTAATCTTTAGAAATATATTAAGACCATTGATTCTCTGTGTTGGCACTGATTCTCTGAAATTTTGTTTTGCAGTACCGCTGAAACCGTTAAAATTTAGTCTCTGACGGAGGAGTGGTGGCTAATCAGATGATCCAAGTGGATGCCTGTAGAGATTTCTTTGTGTTGAAGAACTTTTGACGGATGTTACTGTTTTAGCTGTTTTTGTGAAGTGATTGTTGGGCAAAGAAAAATATTTACTTATTACTCTGAAGTTTAATTTTTGGTGTTCAAGTTCTTTTGCTGCTGCTATCAACCACTCTCAAAAGATTAATGCCATCTCTTGACATTGAGCCTTACTTCATCAGTTTATCCCTTGATGGATGCCGATGAAATGAACAGAGTATACTTTGTTACCGTGATGATTAATCCACACGAGGCCTCAAACTTCAAACAAACAAACTCATTTTATGCATCCAACTGTGTTTGATTGGCTTTCGTAATTTCAGTCGACTGGCAACAATTTCTTGTAATTATGACAATTTAGGGGGGGGGGGGGGGAATTACCGGCTTCAACAGCATCAGGACAGCGTGATTAACCTCCAAAATATCACGAGTCTTTTTCTCGGAAATGAGCTGAGCTCTGTTCTGTTCAGCGTTTAATCCAATAATCTGCTTTTAGCTCCTCGCTGTCTTGTAAATTTCAGACGGCTCGACTTTCATTACACTCGAATTCAATTCTCTTCACGCGTTTCTTTATGTTATGTTTATTACGACAAAAGCATCACCTCTAATGCTCTCTCTCTCTCTCTCTCCCTCCCCCCACATTAACAAAAAGCCTTGAACATTTATCGAAAGTTGTTTTGGTTATTTTCGTCTGTGTACATAAACATTGACAAAGATGAAAATGGTTGGATTCTGGGTTTTGTTACAGCTCACTGAAGCAACTCTTATGTTCCTCTTCCTCAATTGCTCCTCTACTCAAGGTAATAATGCCCAAGACTTTCACCATTGTCTTTGTTTTTACTAAATGAAAAGAGACATACTTCTTCATGTTTTACATTATTTTAAAACTTCATGAAAGAAGAGATAGAGAGAGTAACAACTTGAAGCAACTACTACATGCTTTTGAGGAATTAGCTTATCTCATCTTGTGTATGTTGATGCAACTGATATAAGTAGGAATCAAACTTTCTACATGTAGAGAACTTTAAATCTGGTTCTTGAAGCTTGATTCTGGCTTTCACATGGTAGAACCCTTCACTAATTATTGCAGGATAAAGTGTCCTTGAGGCAATAAGTATGTGTCATGTTAGTGGTCGCCAACCGTGTCATATCATGAGTCATTATTTGTATCTTTACAGGACATTACAGCTAATTATGCATTCATTAGCATGATCATCAGCATATCCCATTCTCCAAGTTCTTCTGGGCTCATTTGGTTTAGTGAGGAAGATTTTTACTTAGCATCTAAATCCATAGGAATCATGATTTATTGACACAACGGCAGATGATATTTAGTATTCCTCAAGATGGATGGTGTTTGGCGTTGTGCAATTTAGAGCCTTGACTATGCAATTTACGACATTGGTTTGGCAATTTTTCCATTATGCATGTCTCTATTTCTGACCTATTTGACTTGCACCCAGATATGAGTTCCCCCATAAGTAACAGTAAGGATAATGTTGCAGCAACAACATCAATCATAGATCTGACGGTAATACTTTTCACTTTCAACTGGGTTCTATTTATATTTTGAGACATGCGCATGGCTCCATTGGGTTTCTAAGAAGAAGGATTTCTTTGTGGCTGCCAAAATGTATACCGTTAAAGGGACAGTGTCTTTCTTTCTTGTTTTTCACAAGTGCAGGATAGAAGCAATACTGTTACTCAAGGGAAACTTATTGAGGGCAGCATAATCTTGGAAGACTACCACCAGATAGATCCAGTTCCAAGTTCATCAGCTACGGTAACATCTAGACCGATTGAGCATGGCTCTCCTTTCATGCCTTACATTCCAAAGCTGCCACCACCACATCATCCCAAGCATTATGGCTCTTCTGTGGCACCTTCATCTGCTTAAAACTTCCTTCAACAAGCTGCAAACGAATTCTCTCAGTGAAATGGTTATTCTATGCTACGTTGTCCTTAGTTTTATGTCTTAGGAAATCTTGCAAAGGTCACTAGTCGATGTCATCTGGCTCTCTTTGCGTAGTAGCAGTAGAAAAGAGTTGACAAAAGTCATTGGCCTATTGCTTTTAATTATATGAAAGTCCTGCATATGGAACTACTTTATCTGAAGTTGATACATTTTGTTGTATGCTTAAGATAGGGATATCAGTCGCTAAGAAAGTGATTTGTCGTTTTCACCAAGAGTAAATGCAACTTCATTTCAGGATTATTTAGATCACTGAGGGAGCATAATTACTTTTGATAGTTGCATTAACTTTAACATTGCACAGGTGAATTGACAACTGGGAGACAAATTAATCAGTGAGTTGGAGGACAATCAAGCTAAGATGTTTTTTCTTATTTGGCCATGACACTTTGATGCTTCAATGGTAAAGAAATTGATTGATGTTTGAAAATAAATCTAAAAAGGGCTTGCTTGAGATGACTTAAAGATGAAGGAAAAAAAGAATTTGTCTAAGGAGGTTGGTTAAATGGATCATTGCTCCTCTCACTACGGCTTCGTTTGTATGTGCTTTTTGGTTCTATTCTATGGATCATTCTTGTAACCTTAGCTTTTCTAGAATAAATCTAACTTTGTTATGCAGATACAGCAAGAAAGATGTAGTGTTTTGGGCATTAATTAATTCTTAGATGTGTTCCACTCAAAGATAAAAAAAAAATAAAAAAGTAATAACAAGCAAGCATGTGCCAAAAGGCAGGAGCTGGGGTGGCTTTGTGTTCATGACCTGCCTCAAAAGTTTTTCCAAATAACTTTTCTTTATCTTTATCTTTTTTTCCTTTGGGAATCTTAGATTCCAAGAAAATTCATTGCCGACCATTTTTTTTTTCCAATTATAAAAACACATTTTGATAATGCACAATTGCTAAATAGAATGATCTTCACAACTCTACATATGAATCACTCTTGTGAATTATATATATATATATCAATTAAAATGTATATTAACATCATATAAAATACGAATTAAATTTTAAAAAATATATGGTTTATTTTACATAATATCCCAATAACCTTTTTTAGGGGCTCACCATTTTTGTGAGATAGGAGTAAATTCCCTTTAAAATGTGGGGATAATGAAGTGGAAAGGGGAAGCAATGTTGGCAAGGCAGTGGATTTCAACAAGATCATTCTCCTATATAAGTTTTATAATCACTTTGAAAATGAGCTAACTAATTCTATGGCATGTCTATAAACAAACATAAAATCACTTAGTGGTTGTGCTGTGTTTCTTTCAAACCAATTGTACTATTGAGTGTGCCCTAAGTCACATGCCCACAAAAAGGAGAAAAAAATAAATAATTTCTCTTAACTTCAGTCATTTCATGATATAGCAAAAGGGGGAAAATTTTGAAAACAAAATTAAAATAGGGTAAGTGGATACGACAACTCCTACTTAAGTTATTAATTGGCTTTAGTTGTCGGTTACTAATCTAATCAATGATTTTCTTTTGGTTTACCTTCGGGCAGCAATGTACGAACTTGCTCATTTTTGTCCTGTCTCTCTTTTGTCTAGCTTCGGTCTCCTGTTTTTGATTCTTTTACTATCAACAAAGGATAATAATAATGATGATAAAATTTTAAAAATACATAATTTAACAACAAGAAAAGTGTATTTAATTTAATAAATTTAAACAAATAGTTTTTTTTTATAATAAAGTATGAATCTTGATCGGCTTTTTGTAAAAATGAGATGAAAATTATTGTCTATACATTGAAACTCCATTGATATATTGAATTTACGTATGATTAGACACGTTAATCATTGTACAATAAACTTAATTAAGACTTATATTTTGATGTATACAGTGACGATTGAAACATCAATTTTGTCACCTGTTTTTCATGATTAATTCAAAGATATGAAAAAAGACAAAAAAAAAAAAAGTAGTGAGTATAATAATACGACCCCTCACCTCTCCATTTACTTGTAGTGGACTATCATTGTTTCACTTTCTATCAAAGTCACATTTTGTCAACTAAATTTTGGCTTTGAAGCAATCTTAATACCATATTTGAAATTAAATTAAGATTTTGAAAATAATCCAATTCCCATGAGTTTGTTTTATTAAGTAATTTTGACGATATGATAAAAATTTTATTTATCCAATTTAAGAGTTATTTTTCGATTAAAATTTTCGTGATATCGATTCTATTGTCTTATAGTTCATGATAAATAATTTTTACAATTTCTTTATTGTCGAATGTAAAACACTAATGAAAATGTATTCTTAAAATGTGAAGGGCCTACATGTATACTAGAGCAAACTTTAAGAGTATGTGAATCTTTTTTTTTTTTTCCCTCCCTAAAATAAAGATAGAAATATTGAAAGATGAGAAGAAACTTCCTTCAACTTTGTCTTGATCCATTACCATTTCTAAATTTAAATAACTTATTCAACATTTTATTATGACTTTGGCCAAGAAAAATTATTTGCAAATTTGTACAAGTTTTTAAGATCAAGCTAGCAAAGAGTTAAGACAGAGAGAAGAGGATGGTGATATTTTCTATGAAGGAGAAAAATAAAAAAAAGCGTTGAAAGCAAGATTGGTAAACTGAGAGAGACCAAAAGAGACATAACATCTTAATTAAAACTAAAATTAATTAATAAATCAAGTTGTGATAACTTAGTTTGCAATAATTGTTTTTTTTTTTTTTAGTTCCCTCGTTATAATAAGCTTTTTATTTGCTAGGCTGTGCTGTTCATTCTTTCAATATTCATTGACAACATCAACTTCTAATTTGCTTGAGAGCTCCTTTCATGGAGGTTAGCTAATTCATTTCTTTCCTCAAGGTAATCTTTATCACATACCCTTAAATAGAAGTGATAATGATTTGAGTTTTGCATTCTTCCTTGTAATTACCCATTTAGAAGATAATCTATTTTCTTTCAAAATCTCTATGTTAGAAATTAGAATAGTGGGTTTATCTTTTGAAAAAAAAAATTTAAATTAGCGTGTTCATAGGAATTTAATATAATGATGAAGGATAAAACTATTGGATTTGTATCACATAAATATTTATAACCCATTTTTTAGAATAGTAAAAATAACAATAATATTGTACAAAAAATAATCAATAGTGAGTTTGTATCAATGTTACAACGTAACGATTGTGGTCGATAAAAAGGTGTATTCAATAGTCACATTAATATAGAGTTCTTTTATTGTTACTCTTTTAAACTTTTTGATGTGCAAATTATACGTTATTTTTATTCTTTTATCTACCTTTTTTATGTCCATGAAAAACACACATAATCAATATTAAATATATGAAAAAAAAACTAAAAATATCCTTAGTTATGTTGAACTTCTCCCTCATTTTCTCAAGAATTTACCAGTTTTATTGTATAGGATAAAAATTTTTGCCCGTGACTCAACCTACATTTTGCCGATATATGACAACTTTATACTGCATATTTCTTGCAAACCTTAAGAAAATTTTGGAATTAATAATTTTGTGTATCGTTCTATCATTAATGTAAATTATTCGTCATTGGTAATCACTTACTAGCATGATCCACGCACCTCCAATTTATTATAAATTTATATATTTGGGTTACGTTATTCCACAAGTGATGTAGGAGGTTGTGACCATTTTTTTATATTTATAGTAATATAATTATTTTTAAGTAAAGATGTTTGTATTTTTTAAAATACGAATTCACCATACGTACCATATGATATATTAATTAAATAAAAATACTAATATGCTATATAGACATATATAATATATCGCAAATCCACGTCTTAAAAGATACGAGCATTCGCACTAGAAATTGTCATTTCATATTATGAGTACATTTAAAATATAATGTTAAAAAAAACCCCTTTCTCTTTAATACAACAATGATTTAAACGATTTAATAATTATTGAATTTTTTAAGACAAATTATTGGGTTGAAATAATAACAAAGACATAAATACACTTTGATAAACTATAATTAAGATTTCATTAACTGAAAAATATGATTAAACTAAGCTAACATCCCTCTAAAAGATTCAGAAAATCCCAAACCCAAAAGCCTCTCTTCATCTCACCTCACCTACTCTCACACTCTCTATTTCTCTCTCTCTATCACTCATAGAAATCACAAGAGCACTGTTGTTTTCACTGTTTCCCGAATTGCCAAATCCTTTCACTAACCCACCCGTTTTTGTTTCTCTCATATCTATTAATCTTCTTCAGCTCTCATTTATTTTTTTCAGCAGGTTCTTGCCCTGAACAAAATCGAATGCTTTCTGGGTTAAAGTGAAAAGAAGAATTAAAAAAAGGACTGATAAAGTAACATTCTTGGACTTCACAAGAGGCAATGTGAAGGGAAAGAAAGAATTTTTATTTTATTTCTACAGTTCCTCTGATAATGGTGGCTGCCATTTCTGATGAGAACCCAACGACAAGCTCAAGGCCTCCCCTTTTGCCTTCTGAAAAAGACAATGCACGTAGTGCTTCTGGTGTTAATGGTACAAGGAAACCCAGAGGAAGACTTGTCTCTTCAAGATATTTGTCACCTTCTCCTTCTTCATCTTCATCTTCATCTTCAACAACGGCAGCAGCAACAGCAAAGAGTCACAGTCAGAGCCAGAGATTTTCTTCTCCACTGTTGTCTCGTTCAACAAATTCATCTAATTTACAAAGCACATTTCCTGCTTTGGGGCCTAAGAGATCACAATCTGTTGATAGAAGGAGGCCTGTGACTGGTTCTAGTCCAAGGGCTACTACCCCAGTTCCAAGCTCGAAGCAAAGCCAAGAGCTTTCAACAGCAACAAAGATGCTTATTACTTCAACTAGGAGCCTATCTGTTTCTTTTCAAGGTGAGGCCTTTTCACTTCCTGTTAGTAAGACTAAAGCTAAGGCAACTCCTGAGAGAAGAAGAGGGACGCCGGTGAGAGATCAACCTTGGCCGGGAAGGAGCCGGCAAGGGAATCCGAGTTTATCAAGGAGTTTGGATTGTAGTGTGGAGGGTAAGAAGTTCGTTGGGTTTGGATCTGGGGCGGTGGCTAAGTCACTGAACCAATCTTTGATTGAAAATGAGAGTAGATTGAACTTGGACTTAGATAATGCTAAGCAAAATAAAGATGGCAATTTGTTGGTGAGTGAGTCTTGTGATCTTGTAACTTCTGATGATACTGATAGTGTGTCATCTGGTAGCACCAACACTTCTGGGGTACCAGAATCTGGTGGTGCTCTTGCTTCACGAATGAAAAATGGTGCTCGTGGCATTATTGTTTCTGCTAGATTCTGGCAAGAAACTAATAGCCGGTTGAGGAGATTACAAGATCCAGGGTCACCTTTATCGACCAGTCCTGGTTCAAGAACAAGTAACCCATCCAAGTTTTTGCAATCAAAAAGATTTTCAAGTGATAGTGCAGTGTCTACGCCTCCAAGAACTATGGCTTCACCTATAAGGGGAGCCAATAGGCCTTCATCTCCTAATAAGAGTTGGAATACTCCTTGTATGTCCCCATCAAGGGGCATTCCTAGTCCTGCTAGAGTGAGAAATGGAGTTGGTGGCATTTTGAGTGGGAATTCTAGGAACACACCTTCGATTCTTAGTTTTTCTGTGGATTTAAAGAGAGGCAAGATGGGAGAGGATCGAATTGTTGATGCGCATATGTTGAGGCTTCTGCATAACCGTTACTTGCAATGGCGGTTTGTAAATGCTCGAGCAGATGCTACCTTCATGGTGCAGCAACTGAATGCAGAGGTGTGGTCTTTACTTGTATGTTTTTGTGTTTTCAGTTGTTGATTACTTAAGTTTGATTTGCACTCATTGAGTTTTATCTTGGATGCTCATCTACTTTATACTGCTTTGAGAAAAAGAACTATAACAGCAAAGATTATTTTGCCCGTGGAATGGATTGCATGGTTAAATTAGAAGGAAAAATACATATTCGTTGCACTTGTTTTGTTATCATTATCCAGTTCAGCATTATATAGTTGTTTTGACAAATAGGTCTAAATTTGGAACAATAAACGATGCAATTTATTTATTTCATATGACATCCTGGGAGGAATTTGTATTTCTTAAGCCAGCATATAGGTATCTGAGAATTCGTGGAGTGAAGAATTTGGAGAAGGAAGGACCTTAAGGTGACTCACACTGTTGTTTGGTGATTATAAGTCTTTAGGTGAATGGAGAGTTTGATAGCAGCTAAAGACAGATTTTCACTCTAAAATGCTTTGCCCTTAAGAAAAGACACTGCATTTTATGTGGAAGGATTGCACAATTATTTACTATGCATATACAATTTTTTCTGATATTTAATTTTTAACTATAATTTCTTGAACTTGCATTAGAAGGGTGGTTTTTTTCAGTCTGATGTCTTGCCAGGTAGCATAGGCATTTTATTGCTTTCTCCGGCAGGTGGAATTTGTTGCTTGTACTAACCTTGGGAAGCAGTCTGATATGCGACACAACATTTTCTCTAAGTTATGAGAAAAAATTAGATGGACTTTTGTGGGTCGACTTGTTAAATTGATACTTGTGGGAACTCATAAGTATCCTATGTGTACTGTCTATGATTGTTTGAGGCCAAAACCGTCTAGAGCAAAACTCCAGACCATGTATGCCTCAACAAATGAGTCTGCATTGTCTTAATGAAGGACTATATTGCTGTTGGTGTTCTGTGTAATAGGTGTACTTAGTTGTAACTGTAATTTCCTAAACTTCCTCAAGTGGAACTGTGAGCTTTATCTTACCAATCTTGGCTGGTAGTTCGGTGCTTTCTACGTAACATCTCTTTGTTGCCTTTCATAAGATTGATGAATTTTCTGATTTCCACTGCCATTAGACTTTTCTTCCCATAGAACTATATGGTTCAATAAAATTTTCAATGATTAGGAAAACAAATGGAAGATTGCAGACATAGAGCCCCATCTGTTTGTCTGAATCATGATTTTTGGATTATTTTTTAACCAGTGCCTTGTTTTTGTTAATTCTTGTTGTAGAGAAGATTCATAGGTCCCATCAATATTGATTTTTATTTGAATTATCGATTGGCCACTGATGACATTCAGAAAATCTTCTCATTCATTTTTTTTATGGCTAATATGTGTTAGCAATTGATAATGATGTGGCTAGTGTTCTACATGAACATTGACTTGACAGAGGTAATTGTAGCTGGTTAATTGTTGTTGTAGAGAGGATTCATAAGTGTTTTACATGAACATCTAATACTCAAAAGTAATATTCTTTCCAGGCATATGTAATTTGGAGTATTGCATGTCTGCTTTTACTTGTGTCACTTATATGATACAAGTGGACATTGGGTCAATGTTGATATGAGTGTTAGTTTTGAAAATATAAATCTTATTATTTCAAAGCAATTGAAAAAAAAAATTCCAGATTAAAATAGTGGATTATGATCTTTTTGTTTCCTTGTTACACAAGTTGAACATCTCACTTAAAATTGTTGGCTGGTAATATGGATTCTTTCTGATCTATGCCTTTTTTGGTGGCCTTAAGTCAAGGATCTTGTTCTTCAGAATTGGTATTTGCTTCTAATAAAGCAAAATACCAACATAAGGCTACCTTTGGTCTATAGGGTAGTGCCTCCCTGTACAGCTTGTTATCATGATATTACAAGAGAAATAACTGCTTAGAAAGAATGATAACATATTTCTGTTTTATCAAACTTTTGCACGTGAACAGTCAAAGTAATCTGTTAGTATCCTAGCATTACTTAAGGAGGCAGGTTATGCCTAACATTCGTCTGTCTAAAGAATATGATGGAAAGATTCATGAGAAATCACATGCATCGCTTCAACTTAAGATTTAAGGTTTTAATCAATTCCCCCTCGGACATAGGAATTCAATAGACGGTTGAAGGTATTTATTTCTACTTAGGTCTTTCTGATGAACAATCTAGTGGACATGGCTGGGTTTGGTCAAATAATAGATTCTGTTAAAGCTACACTTAGCAAATTAGCGGGGTTGGCTCATGCTTGATTTTAGGGTTATCCAGGCTGACCATTAGTAGCTTTTGTACCAAATGCTACAGAGATTTCGAACAAATACACTGACTCTGGTTTCTGATTTGTATTTCTTGATAGTTTTTGCTTGTGTTAAATATCAAATGTCCTTGATTTTAGAAGTTCTCCATCCACCTGTGAAACGGAACCAGTTGTATGTACATTTTTTTCCTTCTATTGATTATGTAATTATTTTCTTTTTACCAGAAAAATATTTGGAATGCATGGGTAACAATCTCAGAATTACGGAATTCAGTCACTCTTAAAAGAATCAAGTTACTGTTGGTAAAGAAAAAGTTGAAATTGACTTCCATCCTCAAGGGACAGGTAAGATTTAGAGCTTTAATCTTTTCAAATGAAAACCCCTGCAAGCATTTATAATAGGAAATCTTATGTTTGTCATATGATTATGTTTTACATGCTTCACAATATGCTGTGTGTCTGGTTCTTAATTTCCCCATTGGATTTGTAATTGGAGTTTGTAGTAAAAAAACCATCCACTTACATTGCTACAAGACTGAAGTAAGATAAACAACTATTTACTTATAGAACTCAAGAAAAGCAGCAAGAACTATAATGATTTTCAATTTACAGACTTATATTCTCTTAATAATTTTTATTCTCTGATTAATCATAGGGAAAACTTTCATCCACCTATACCATGTTTCAGCAAGACATCAAGCCCATATGATCAGCTTGAAAAATTGTCAAAAACCTATATTTATTTTATGAAAAATCATCAAAGACATACGGAATCTGTACGTTTTTCGTTAGAGTTCAAATCGGGTGTAGGAACCTCTTGTTTCTGCTACGGTATTGTAGCAGTGTATGTGGACAATGCTTTCCCAATCCACATATGCACTTGCACTTCTATTTGTGGGAAGCAAAGCGAATGAATAAAGAAATCCCAAATCTGGTGGATGCAATTCAGAAAGTGGAATTTTAGGGTAATCTGTAGGCAATTATGTCATAGAATGTTTCGGCGCAGAATTGGGTGTGGGGGAAATATTCTTATCTCTCTAGAGGTGTGCATTTTTGAAGCCATATAAGTTCCAACTATAATAATATCCTGTGAAGGGTCTGACACGACATGATTGATTGTTGTATATTTGGTTTTCGTACACATTTTCGGACCTAGTGTGTTGTACTGCATGGGTGTAGGTGATTCATATCTGAATATAACACATACATAGTGAAACATATTTTCCTTCTTTCTTTCCTTGCTTCCCCATCCGCCACTGCAGTTGAGAGGCCATTAACTGTTGCATCATTTTTCTTTCCTCAGCTGAAATTCATTTTAATTTGTTAATGTAGTTTCCTTATTTGGAAGAATGGGCTCTTCTAGACAAAGATCACACTAATTCTTTGCTTGGAGCAACTGAAGCTTTGAAGGCCAGTACTCTTCGTCTTCCAGTTGTTGGAAAAGCAATAGTATGTGTCTACATTTTCATTTTTTGCTTTTTAATTTGAGACCAGTGACGTTTTAGTGATTGAGACAGAGAGTGATTCTATGATTAGTGTTCTTGACTTTGAAAATTTGATTCGTCTCATCTTTTTCTTAAAAACGTTTCCTTTTCCTTTTTGGGCATATTAGGCTGATGTCCAAAATCTGAAGGATGCTATCAGTTCAGCACTTGATGTGATGCAAGCAATGGCATCCTCAATATGCTTGCTATCATCAAAGGTAAGCTCATTCCAATTACAGTTGATAATTAAAACAGTATAATACTAGAAAATGCTCTTCACTAATTTACCGTGACACCAATTATTCTCGAAGAGATTATTACAGAATTTTATGAACAAAATAATAGCTATGCTCTTGGTTTGACTATAACTGGTTAAATTATAGAATTAACAAAAACTACTGGCCAGTTTCACCTCACCTAAAACATTTTCTTAAGTATGCTTAGTTATTTTATAAATTGTCTTTTGACTATTCTACTTTTAATTGATTGTTAGTGGACTTTGTGGAAGCATAAATGATTGTAACTGAAGGGTAAATCGTACTGGGATGTTTGTATTGGCAGAGTCCTGTTGTTAGGATCTTGGAGTTATCTGTAGCCTATGAATTTCCACGGCCTTGAGAAGCATGGAAATGAAATTATTGGCCAGCACGAGAGGAAATTTGATTATTTTGGATTTTGACTCAGCTGGACTTATTCTCTTATTTTGTTCTTTTTTTTTTTTTGAGAAGCTTATTCTCTTATTTTGTTCTTTTAGCTCTTAAGGGAAAGTGATAAATAGTGATTTTTCAGTACAAAATTTCACCGGCTGATAGCCCAAGCCTTGCCCCCCTAACAAATGATCCAAGTTTCTCTATCATTTATGTTTAGTGAAAGGAACCTGCTCTCATGAAGCACAGAGGTTGTTTCTAACGCTATACCTAGGTAGGGGTGGGCATCAACCCGCCCAACCCGTGTGATTTTTTGCAGGTTGGGTTGGGTTAAAATTTTTTAACTCAACCCAACCCGTTAACCCGTATATCTATATATAAATTTTGATATTTTATATAAAAATTAAAAAATATAAATATAAAAACTTTGAAATGTTGGATTTATTCTAAGGATTTTAATATTTGTATTTTTTAGTTTATCTAATTAATTAATTTATTTTTGTTCACTAATTAATTAGACTATAACAATAGATTTTTTTCAAAAATCCAATGTAATCAACCTAACTCAACCGGTCAACCCATATGTGTGTAAAAATTATTATATAAAATTTGATATTTCATATAAAAATTAAAAAATATAAATATAAAAAATTTGAAATGTTGGATTTGTTCTAAAGATTCTAACATTTGCATTTTTTAATTTTTTTAATTAATTAATTTATTTTTGTTCACTATTTAATTAAACTATAAAAATGAATATTTTTAAAAGTCCAACCCAATCAACCCAACCCGACCCAACCCGTAGTTTTGCGGGTTGGGTCGGGTTGAAAATTTTTAACCCGCTCTACATGCGGGTTGGTCAACCCGACCCAACCCGACCCGTGCCCATCCCTATACCAGGTCCCTCATTTCTTAACCAGTTTGCGACAATTGCATATAGTTTTATTGCTTGTGGCTTCTAGTCACGTAGCTCCTACTGTGGAAGGTTTTGAGACGGCTACCACCTAAATGATAGAAACAAATTACATCAAAGCTTTTGCTAAATGCTGAAACAAGTGGGTAGAGACATCGTTTTATTTCATATGGGTTGCTGAAAGCTATTTGTGTATGCAGTATGTTTGATTTGACCTCACCATGCCATGTCTACTGATTGAAACCATGTTTCATTCATAGGTGGAGAACATGAATTCCTTAACGGCGGAACTCATGAGTGTGACCGCCAAAGAAATGGCTTTACTTGAGCAATGTAAAGATTTCTCATCCACATTATCAGCTTTGCAGGTATATATCGCTTTCTGCATTTTTCTCCCCGCCCCCCCCCCCCCCCCCCAAGGGGTGAAATATTCCCCACTTAATACGCTTATGAAACTATTAAAAGTTCCTTTCAACAGATTAAGGATTGTAGCTTGAGAACACATATAATACAGCGGAATCGTGTAACAACTACCAGCAGCCTGACAGCACGCGTGTAGATCTGATCTTATTTGACCACTCACTCACTCTAAAAGCTAACATCATAACCACCCTCTTCTTTTTCTGCTGGGTAGAGGCGCACTGGAGCATATAAGAATTTATCTCACTAGCTAGTTTTGGCTTCTTGTTTGTCATTTTCATACGATCTCCTAAATGCGTGTATTTTCTATCAGAAGATTACAGGATGTGGCTTTAAATCTTACTTACTAATTAGCTGTATACAAACAACTCTGGCTGTTTTTAGGCAAAAGGAAAAGCATTGTATATGTATATATGTAAAAATTCATCTGATCATACTGACAATCATGTAGTTATATGTGCACCCAGTTACCGTTTTACCGATTTTATCCGATGATGTCATGTGTGGGTTGCTTGTTCGTGCATATGATGTCTCTATATTCAATGAATCTGTTCAATCCTGCAGTTTCTAAGCTGAGTATGACCGTTCATTAAAATAGCAAGATAGCAAGTGCCATTGTACAGCATTGTTGTACATTATCATTATGACGGACTTATCTGTGCTACCTGGCAAGTAGGTTGATAAATTTGGCTCTCATGGTGGTCACTTTTAATCTGCATGAAAACGTGAGTGTACTTACTTTCTTTGTTAGTGCATGGAATACAATTATTGAACCCACATTCATTCTGGGTTCATGTACCACTTATAATCAATTCAAGGCAGAGTTGCCTTTTCTTTTGCTAGGCTTAAGTTCATTTCATCTAATGCCACGTGTTAGATTGCCGACGAGTGATGGAAGACAGTACTTGAGATGAAGTGTAAATTCAAATGTGTCTTATGTTGGAAGTATGCGCAACCATTTCTGTAGGGGCGGAAAATGAAAAGAAACAAACGTAGGAAAAATTCATAAAGACTACGGTAAAACTGTGGGCCATAATGGAAATAAATATAACCTGCAAGGGGCAAAGAATAAAAATCTTATCTAGAATGGGCAAAAATGAAAATTACCGCTTCCAAGGGACAGGAGTCAGGAAGCAGGGAAAGCCCCCAAAGTAGAAGTTGACCGGATTGACGGTTTGATCAACAAAGTCAGCGACAGCTCGCGCTGTACTTCCGGCGCATGGGGAACTGAGAACCCCAGCGCCCGCCACTAACATGCGCTGCAGGTGTATCTGACTATTCTATCACCCAACTTGTTCATTAAAATAAAATAAAACTCACATTTTCCCACATGCCATATAAATTTTAATAACACGTTTTCTCAATCGCCATATTAATCATCCTATAGATAATTAATTTTTATCCCTTTTCATACAGCAAATGATCCTTGCTTAAATTTATATTTAATTAAGCCTGCAATTACAATTTGTTTGTATATAATTTTCTTTGTTTACATCAAAAGCATTACAATTTAACTACATTTAGGCTATTTTGAGGCATTTTCATGGGGAGTATAATTTTGGGTCAAAGTTTCACGCCGAATCCTCAAGAGAATAGAGAGAGTGAAGATTCATATCATTGTGCAAATCTCCCAACATGGGACATGGGATTTGTCCCATAATCCATATAATGCTTTTGTATCTCCTTTGCCGTGCTAATTGTTTGTTGCAATAATGAGCATCAAAGATTTCACGATCAAACTTTATATAATTCTATGTGACCTTGGGGATAATGAACAGTCAGTCCACACAACTCAAGACAATCAAGATGCTAACCTAATCAAAAGTACTCATTTGGGTCCCTTTTTGACAGCACTTTCTCGACAAAATCTAAAAATTCGGTACGGTTTCACAATTAGGGTATGACGCATTGCGCATAATCTTGCTAGTTTGAATACGAAAAAAATAAACTAGCCAACTTAATATCAGCATTATGTCATACCAGAGTTACACAGCATTGTGACTCTTATAATGGAGTTAACTATTATTTTGTCTATTTTAGAGCACTTAACAAATTCGGGAGAAGAAAAAAAAAAACCTTCAGTTTAGGAGTTTTTTTTTTTTTTTTTTATTGGTGGAGTAGAAATATGCTTTTTACCTTTTTATTTAAATTTGTTTACTCAAAAATATATTTTGAGAACGACGCTGGAAAAAAGTAAATCCACAAGAAAATGATCCAAAATAATAAAATCCCACACACTGAGTTGTAGGAGAAGAGAGAACAACGAAAAGCTATAAAGGGGTCCCCGCAAAAATGGGTGATGCGGCCACAAAGCAAAGCATTATATGTGCTTGTGCTGCAAAATGGCGTCAAAATGGAACCCACAGCCCCATTGCCAGCAATGTCAATGGGGCTAAATCCTCAAATTATCTGATCACAATGAAAGACCAAAAAAAAAAATCAATTTTGATGCCGACTATAATTATTATTATTTGCTTTACTTCGTTCCTACTGACGTGCTTTTTGATATGGTGGGATTCGCTTGTTGCCCAAAAACCATTTGGCTATTTTCCTTTTTCCTTTGGTAGGTCAGAAATAACAAATCAAAACCCAAAATCAAATGCTGCTAATTCCATTCATTTGCCTTTTTCAAAAGCCAGTCACCTTTCGGTTTCATCATCTGAAATTAACTTCTGCTATTTGTGTACATTACTTGCCCTACAATCCATTCATGGCTCCAAATTTTGCTGCCATCATCTCTTGACTATGGTTTCTTGTGATTGATAATGAAGCGACAATTCATTCTTCTTCTTCTTTTTCAATCATAAACGTCAATAAAGAGGAGAGATGTTAATGACAATTAAGTAGTCATATTTTATTGAATGATAAAAAAAAAAAAAACTCAAAATTCCTCTATAGCACTAGAGTGAGGAAATATTTTAATTAAATATACTGAAGGCCAAAATTAAGAAGAGAAGATTGTAGATTAATTCTTATCTAATTGTCCTAAAATTATTTAAGACTAAAAAAAAGAGAGAGGTTATTAATACTCGTCTGTTGTTTCAGAGGAAGAGTCTCAAAAGCTTCTTTTCACCTGCGACCTCAGAGCAACAATTATCAGACCCGGTTCCCGACGTCGTCGTTTCGGACTCCTCCGACGGCGTCTCCGCCCTAAGCTTCTCTGGCAAACAAGGCTTCAGACCCAGATGAAGATCATCTTGAAAATCAGAAACAGCCTTCCTCTTCGGTGGCGGAGTGATGACGTCCTTCGGACTATTGTTGGTACAGTTCACGGCAGATTCTGACACGTCATCAAGTTCCGGCGCCAGTGAGCAAGGCAGCGGCTGCAACGGGCCGCCGCAGAGAACTCTCTCCACCGCCGACTGGCACACGTTCCAGTTTCCTGTCCACAGAAGCCCCACGGCGCCGCTCACTGGGTTCACTGTTCTTCCCACCGCTTCATATAACAGCGACTGAAACAATGCTGAAAATAAAATTTATCAAAAAAAACATGCATAATGGATTTCAGATGATGATACCAAGGATAATTTGAGAAACTTGAGGGTAGCAGAAAGGAATTTTTTATGATAACTTGTTGATCTGAAAGATGAATTATATACGATTCTAAAATATAATAAGCATTAAAATTCAAGTAGGCTTTGGTTTATTCAATTATTAATTCTTATTGATATAATATGAATGTTCTTGAAATTTAGATAATATTTTTACCGATTTTAACATAAAATCCCCACAGCAAGGCATTGTCTTTTCAGAGAATTTTTCCTTTTCTTCTCAATAATGAAATAATGGTTGAAATTTAACTGCTGTTTTTGGCTAAAATAAAAACACCCACTTGCTTTCTGTCATTTTTTTTAAAGTCTGGTAGCCGCCGAAAAATCTTGAAGAAAAAAAGGATTTTTTAGTTAAAAATATAAATTTGTGCTGTGTTAGAGGAACTTACAGGGACGTTGGGTTTCGGGGACGGCGGAGATGAAGGACATGAGGCCGGCGCGGCCGAAGAACTTGGCAACAAAAACGGTGGCGTTTGCTTGAGCTTGTGGGGTGCCGATCCATTGAATGCTTTGACGAAGCATGCAGTTTTCACTGCAACCTTTTCTCAAAACTCTACACCCATTGCAACTCATGTTGATTTTTTTTCGCTCAGCACACGTCATACGAAACAGAAGCAAAAATAAAAATGAAATTAAATAAATAATTATAAAGAAAGCATAAAGCTTGGATTGGTTTCTTGGATTGCAAGCAAGGGAGAGAGAGAGAGAGATGAGAATGAAAGAATAGTCGTAGACTCGTAGCAACAAGGAAAGAAGATTTTGAGGGTATGAGTGTATTTGGGTGTGTGCGGGTGTGTGTGTGTGTGTGGGTGTGGGTGTGTGTGTGTATAATATATATAGGCAAATGGATTAAGTGAACCATTTGGATAATAACTTTTGCATCCTTGATTTTTTACCATTTCACGAGTTAGTACACCGTTTGTTCATTTGTATCAATCAGTTCGTGACAACAAATGTAATGATTAAATTACCCTCAACTGTTTTCGGTCAAACACCATACTACGAGGACACTAGACCATTTTACCTCGTATAGGTAACTAATGTAAGGAGTGGGCAATACTTTAGATTTAATTTTGAGAAATATAAATCTCTCTAAATTTGAGAAATAAGAATTAAATTGAATCAATTTCAGTTGGAGTAACAATTTTTATTTTATATTGATAATTTTTTTGATTTGTTTTGATTTGAATCTAAACTCGATCAATTTATAAAATTCATAACTAAATCACAACCAATCTTTATTCTCCTAGAATTGGTCTGGGAAGCAGCTGCGTGGTGGCAGCGCAACTGCCCCAAACGAGTCTTAAATCGATCAAAATGCCCAATACTGACAGCTAATACAATAATCAAAATATCCTTTAACGAGAAGTAATGCACGCAAAACTTAACACGGTGAGGGTAACTCGGGGATTACCAATTAGGGATGTATTTGAAAAAAATGGAGAAATTATATCCTCATTTGGGGAAACGCAAAAAGCTGAGTAGGCAAATGTTGTTACCCCCTGAGTAGTTAATAACTATTGGTTTTGGGTAGAGTGACCAGGGTTAGTTAAGTGGGACTCGTTGAGGTAACCATGGTTGAGTTTTGGGTTCCAAAGAAATGGGTGGGGGGGTGGTGGGGGCCCTGCGGCTCCGTGTCTCCGCAAATGGTTTTGAGGAGTTGAGTTGGATGGATTCTCAGCCGTTGGATTTGCGTTTCGGGGATATCTATGGGGGAGACCAGATTCTTTTTTTTTTTTTTGCCCTTTTTGGTTCTTCCTTTGTGCCTTGTAGGAGACACGGCGCTTTTTAATTGGTCAATTATTTTGAGTTTAAAAGACTTTTATCCAAATAAATTAATTATATGAAAATCTTAAAGTTGGTGACGTTTGATTGGATCAAGATTCTTTTTTTATTTGAATTAATAGAGAATAATCAATAAAAAAATAAATCTTGATTATATGTGTGTAATAATAATTATGCCGTCAAATAAATTTATTTTATTATGGAGTGCTTTATGTTTGAATGTTTCTTCATTGAAAAATAAATATATTTAGAATAGTTAAGGTGACATTAAAATCTAGTACCTATGCGAAGAAAGAAGGTTGTAATTATTAAAAAAAAAAATCAACGTAAAACTATGGAAACTTGAATCTTGGGTTGAGTAAATAACAATTTAATTATTATTATTATTTAGTAAACCAAACTCAATCAATTCAAAAAATGACCTTAATGAATCGAAGATTCAATTCATTTTTTTTTAAATTCAATTTTTGAAGACTTTGTAACAATTCCCGAACAAAACCTAATTGATATAATTCTTGCACTCATTTTTTAATGAAATAAAATTTCACTTTCGAAATGGACTATACCGTACAAAATTAATATGAGTTAAGGACTCAAGTTAATCACTTGGTTATATTTACGAGGATCATGAGCAGATGAGTAGAAACTACAACAAGGACATATATTATTAAGAGGACGAAAAATGAAGATGCAACAAAAGCATAGAAGTTATAGTCGCAGCTGGAGCAACGTGGCATCTTTATCCGATTTTAATTTGGACCGCAATTACTTTGTTTAATTAATTAATTAATTAATTAATCAAAAAATTCAACAAGACCAAAGTTTGTGGAGAATGAGATTCCAATCGCATGAACTAATCTTAGCTTTGCATATTCATTGGATTAAATTTAAACAACACAAACTGATGCCTTTTCGGCTTCATCCTCATTCATGCACTCCAAAACTTTTACGACGATTGTGATTAGCGAGAGAAAGAGTGACGTTTTTGCCTTTTTTTTGGTGCTTCTTTTTTTTTTTTGGCAACACAAAAATGAAACTTAATAAATCTTTTTAGCATGAGTGCCTCTTCCTTGGAGTATAAAGACATTTGAGGTTTGGGGATTGCCACTGGACAAGAAGAACCTATACCCTGTGTATGCTTTTTGAGTCTTGACTTGCATTTGATTTGGATTCTTTCACAATAATAATATATAATGTGGTTCTTATCGTCGTAAGATAAGGTGAGCGACTTTGCCTACTAGATTACCCAATATTTAATAATACATTTAATCTCGAAATAATTTGTACTTCCTGATCAATATTCCAAAAACACACTCCGTACGTGTAACACGGCATTGCTTATAAGTGGTTGGTTGTACATATGTAACACGACATTGGTTATTAGTGACTATAATTCATAAATCCAATAGCATGATATTGCTGCAAAAATTAAGCGATCGCTTTCACAAACACAAGTGAAATCCTTTGTAATAACCGTTAAAAAACGAGAATGTTATTGTTTGGGTTCTGTCTTACGCATTACTACAACTTTGTGATTAACGGTACATCGCACGCGGAAGAAAACAAATCTTTCATGAGTTTTCCTTTTACACTTGTTGCCGCATCACATAGACGCGGCTAATTAAGGATGATAACACCTTGATTTGATTCAATATTACTTCTAATAATTCCATGATATGGGACAAAATTAAAATGGATTTTTGGGAAGTGGAAGCTGGTAGAAGCTGACGGTAGTGACGATAGTTCTAAAGCTTTTTTTTTTTTTTTTTTTTGTGTCTACTTTAGTTTGATCCAGGCCGGATCTATGCAGCTGGGGGTTTGTTATTTGTTACTACTAAAAGCACTTTCGATACTGTTTAGAAGAATTACTTAAATAAAACGGCTTATTAGATTACTTCATAATCAATTTCTCTCTTCTCTCTTGAAAACTCTTTAACATTTGGATAAAAAAGTGTCCGCTTATGGTGTTGCAGGTGCCATCACATCCAACAATCCAAGCCCAAACCACCACCAGTGCTTTTGCGTTGTTGGCTTTAGAGATGGCAGAAAAGCCCGTCCGGACCGGATCTGGACCGGATACATGAAAAATGCAGATCCAGGCATTGATTTTTCAATGCCCGGGTGTTTACGGGCACGGGTCCGGTCACAGCACCAAGAACCCGGAACCCGGACCCGTGCCCGCTTTTTTATTAAGTAAAAAAAAAAAAGAGGAAAATATAAAAAGAAAAATTCCATTTGCCTTTGCCCAATTTCCCCCAAACCCAACCAACCAACCCTAAATCGCGAAATCGGCACCTCCTCCCTCCGTCTCTCCACCAACAACCAGTCAGCCTCAGCCACCACCCATCCTTCACCGATGGCGATGTAGTATTGACAGTTGACCGCGCCTCTCCCTCCACGAACCGCAAAGCACAGTCGTCACTCGTTAATCTGTCAAACGGTCAAAGAGCTCTTCATTGTTTGGTCAGCTTCTCAGCGGCAGCCACCGCGCGACGGCGTCTGCCACCATAGCTGGTCTCACACTCTCACTCCATTGTTTTTTCAGTTGTCACCATATCAGTTGCAAGCTTGCAACCCACAGCCACGACCCACGAAGTAATTTTTTTTTGGCTGTTTTTTCAAAAAAAAAAATGATGAAATTGCTTTCAATATATGCTTAATTATTTTCTTGGATGCTGGAAGTGTTTACATTGTTAATGCCTGCACAGAACATAATAAGAAAGAGCATTACTGTTAGTCTTTTCCCTTCCTTATATAAACAGAGCATTACTGTTAGTCTGAAATATTTCAATCTAGTTGTTTCTGTTGAAATATTTTTTCTACTTCATCGTACAAACGCATTGCGGAAAATTCAAATGGTGTTGATTGTTTTTTTTTCTTTTTTTCTTTTTTTAATCCTTACCTTTTATACCTTCAGAGGAATATGGCAAACCTTTGTTTAAAACTCCCTACTTAAGCATGACCTGTTGTGAGGTTGCAACGAATGCTGCAATCCAACAAATTTAAATTGAACCTTTTTTTGTCTAAGTAACAGCTCTAGTAGTCAATGTAAAGGAAAATTGTAGAACCTGCATTTGAGTCGCTTCTTTGGATATGGTGTATTCTGCATCTGGAAACTTGGAAGATGAATTTCTGTAAAAGAGGAAGTTAAATGGTTAATTTCGAAGCCATACATATATTATGAGAGTTTGATTTTGACCTCATTTGAATTCATCATCACTCAAATCCGGGTAGAGAAAACCCACGAAAAAACCCGTGCCCGGATAGTGTCGGGCATGTGCCCGGCCCGCATAGAAAAATTCCGGGCACGGTGCGGGTCCGGATAGCTAAGTTTGACATCCGGGTCGGTCCCAGACAGCCCCAAACCCAGACCCGACCCGAACTTTTGCCATCTCTAGTTGGCTTCGCCCAATTAGATAAAATGGTAGAAGTTATCCGGTGCGAGTGTCTAAATTTTATTTAAATGCATGCAGAGCTAAAAGATTAAGAATAATAATAATAAGGGAGCTATGTTACATTAATTGTAACATAGCATTTGCCTAATAATAATGACAGAAGATTAAACATTAAAGTAATGCTGATTACTAATTACTCATCATTGGTGACCTTAAAGTGAAAAAGTTGCGTAATGGGCTATATGTGTGGAAGCCAAGTCAGCTGTCACAAGCGATAATGCTGAGAAATGTGACATTACAAAATTAGTGGAGGCTCGCCTCTTGATTTATGCATCTGCTTCTACAAGTTTCTGCACAACCCAGCTGCAAAATGAACTTCCAACTTTTTCTTACAGACTATATATGATCTGTTTTGCTTAGTTTTAAACATAAACACTAGTTTCTGAAGTTGCTGATGTCATTTTAGAGTGGTCAAAGCTCAAAAGAGACCAACAGGAAAAAGCAACTCTTATGTAAATTGACTCTACTAAGAAACTGAATTCCTTCTGTTTCTGGAAGGTGTGGATTTAGTTTCTTCCAGGATGGCAGAACCGAGACTCTCTGATGAATCTGAGCCACTGTTTTCACCTTGTCCTCCTTTGCTTGTAAAGAGCTTTGCAAAGATCTTCTTAGACTTGAGCAACCCTTTCATTTTAGTTATGGCAGCCTTGTCACTTCCATTTCTCTCACTCCCTCCCACTCCATTGCTTAACCTTAAGGCAGCTAGCTCCCCTTTTAGGGCTTTCAGCTCCTCAGCTGTGGCTACAGCATCCCAATCTTCCTCTGGATTGGTTGCTGCTGACCTTGAGCTCCTACGAGAACCATTGTTTAAATCCTTCAGACCTCTAGGTAGGTCAGGAGTGCTACTGCCCGACGCGGCAGCCACCCTGACTTGCTCGAAAAAGAGTACCTGCACAACAACACGTAATGGAAGTCTCTCATTTTGGACAGCATGCATGCAGGCATCAACTGATAGCTTCCTGCAGTCCATCAGCTTGCATATTTTCTTCCTTTCGCTCTTGCTAATTGCTTGATGCTCCTGCATCAGGGCACAGTTTAGGATGTAATCAGCAACTATGTAATGATGTCCTAACTTTTTTTGTCACAACTAATATACCTAAATTAGTCAAGTGCAACAGCCATTAATAGAGGTCAAAACTTACACCATGAAAATCCAAATACAAAGAAATGTTATATTCCTGAAAATGCAAGAGCAAACAGGACATTGTAGGTCACAAAAATACTAACTGCATGTGCACAACGAGTAAACAAACCTTTCAAACAACTCTTACCATGAGGTACATATCAATGGCCCGGTAAAGCCCATCATGAGTGGGCCTGGAGATACCTGACACCAACTTGGCAAGATCAACAAATTTTGCTACAGGTAGATTGTGATCCTTTGCAATTTCAGTGAGGTACCCATCCATAAGTTTTGCCACCATTAGCTTGGAAGCATCAGATAAAACACCCGGTCTTCTTATCTCTACAACCTCGTGTTCTTCTGGTACATCAGTTTCAGCGTTCTTATCTTGCATCAAAAACTCTTCAATTATTTTGTGCACCATGTCAACATCATACATAGTACTTTCCCCTTCAGGTGCTCTTATCAAAATATCATTTACAGAGGCCTCCTCTAGTTGCTGTCCTATTCTTCTAACCAGCTGCGCCTTGACCATATCTCCCGAATCTACGATAATGGCTGCTTTCAACAACTTGAGCAAGAAACTGCAAGAGACGCTGCCTTTCTCGGCAGGCAACAGCCATACAACTGCATCAACAATGGATCGGTACTTTCCCACATTTCCAGATTGGATCATACCCTTGCTGAAGCCTGATAACCTTCTGTAAGCATAAGCTTTCAAGGCCTCGCCAATCACTTCATTAGAAAGTATGGCTTTGGTTTTAATAGTCATTATGCAGCGCTTATAAAAATCAATCTCAAGCTCACACAAATCCTCAACCCACCAGTCCTTTGGCACTGCTCGTGTTCTGACACCATTCCAGTTTGGATCATTCCCATTTTCCTCTGGAAGTTTCTTGCGGTTGTACGTGTATGACCAGTCAACTTTAGACACATCAACACAGGCCTTGGTAGCTATGGCTTCAATGCAATGGCTGGCTACCTTCAGTTCCTCAGACATTGGTAACAGAGACTTGGTTGTCTGTAGAACAATGATTGAATCTTTCCAACTGCGTAAAATGCTAGAGCTGATGAAGACATCAATCTTGTAAACGAAATTCCCTTTCTCAACACTTTCATGCATTCCCAGGTACTCGGCTGCACATCGAGCCGCCACAACATTGTATGCATTGAGGGTAACAGTCATGCCGTAACAGAATTTGGCACAAGTCTCAAATGCAGAAGGCCCACCAGGAATATCAGAAATGTCAACTTCGTTGTTGTTGGCTTCATTGGCGGTTGCTACCAACTTCTGCAAGCAGGCACTTTTTGACAGCAGGGGAAACTGCAAACCATTTTTTTTTTCATTTTCTTAGTCGCATAAGATGAGCATATGCTCTACAAAGCATACAAAAGCATATACTACAAGGCCCTTTCGGGTAAAAAGACATCATACCTTATGCAGATGAAACTTTATGTCATCGACAACAACAATAACATCAGTCGCCAACTCACTTGCAGCGTACCTGTGAACAAATATTTTCTTCATGCTGTTACCAAAATCTCTCCATAATTACACAAAAATATGATGAACTAGGTAAACCGAAAATTAATATAAGGAATAAAGTGCATCTAATTTCTTCAACCTCCCTCCAAATAAATAAATAAATAAATTCGACCTTCAATTATTTTCTTGCAAAGCTTAACTTTATAAGGTGAAAGAGGTTATCGGAGATGACTCTGAAAGCATTTTATCTAATGCCCACATCAAAGAATCGGATTATAGTGAATTACTAAAGTGAAATAAAAACAAAGGTTTTGAGTAAATTTGACAATTTGAGAAAGATGAAGCAATGATTTCCCAAGTTTCCATCAGCATTATTAGTTTTCATATAAGCATCACAATTTAAAAGGAGAGTTTACAATCATAACAGTCATACTTACTGGTCAGCATTCCCAAAGAAGAATAAATTTTATGTGCACTTGTAGGACTGAGGTGAAACAACCATTCCTGATATAAATCAAACAGAACATACGGGGTTGACATGCCTCATAATGCTTTTATACCTAGTTTTAGCATCAATCTACAAGCTCCCTGACATTGTATACATACAATGTTGGAGGCAATCATCGAACAAATGAAATGGTTAAAAGATAAATTCTTATTTCCTTAGTAGTGTCAGTCATCTTATATGAATGTCTAAGATTCCGACATATCCAGGTAACAAAATAGTGCCAGTAGATGATTAAATTTGAGCTACATAAAACCAATACCAGGTTTTCTGTTCCAACAATGGAAACAGAAACATCTACAGTTCTCAGGGGATATTGATCTGGAAAAGTGACAAATGCTTGAAGCAGGAACAATCTCCTCTTTGAGTATCAAGATACTGACCATAACATTTCAAATCTTAATATTCCTGAAAAAGGGCCTGATACTGACAAGGTACATACAGGCGTTTAAGAAGGCAAACCCAGCATCAAAGCTGGTCAATATTGTATTATAAGGCAATAGGAAAATAATAAGACACGACGTTCCAGAAAAGACTCGGAAATCATACCATCCATATAGCAAAAATAATAAAAGCACCTTGTTAAGCAACAACAAATTGAGAAAGGTACTAGAACGGAACATTCAATTTCAATGAACAGAAAAGCAGCTGAAAACCATACACTAAGATTTATGCAGAAGGAACCGAAATGCATCCAGCAAATCTGAGAGCTAGGGGAAAAAAATAATACAGAGAAAGTAAGGCACCAAGAGATCTCACCTAACATTATTCCCATCAGCCTGAAAAGAGTCCGGCTTTGATCCAAGCTTCATAAACTTCATCTTGCCAAGCAAATGATGTACTTCTTCTTCGACACCTGAAAAACGAACCTTTCGCACTACTCAGCTTTCCACTTCTAAATCAAACAACTCACACTCACTACAGCATAGCCAAGTAAAACACACATTACACAAATCGAGGAAAATTTTCCAGGAATGGAATGAGAATTCCCCAGTTGTGGGGACCAAATTTGTGAATGACCAACTATTTGGGCTTACAGAGAGTAAAGGATCCAAAGAAGGGTAGGGATATATGCCGTGAAGAGTATGACCGAATCTTGACAGCAATCGAGGCAAGGAGTCCAAATAAGATAAAGGAATAGATAATTGGGGGGTTTGAGTAATTTTTTAACAAAAGGTTCTCTTCAATGGCAAGAGAGCCAAAGAAGAGATTGTTTCCTTGGGTGGTGGCAAAGCCCACGGAGTCCGGGCTCAACCGGTTAGCTCAGGAGACATAGCCAACAGACTCTTAACACTAAATAATTATCACCATCTACACTAAACAATTCTCAAAACCCAGAGACACCCCACAAGCACAAATCTGACTCCACCTCACTAACTAATTGTTTATCATTTGAGTTCTGGTTACTCTGTTTCTTTGTTTTGCCTTTTAAAAAAGCTTGTAAAGATTCATGCCACCAAGACCAATTGAGTTACTTTAAAGCTTCAAGTTCCAAACTTGAAATATACAAATCAATGTGTATATATAATTATATACATAATGTTTTCCCAACCGTTGAAGTTTGAAAGCCTGCAACGGAAAACAGCATCTTGGTATCAGCTTAGGGAATCACCAAAACGGTAGACAACAAGCATCTATCTTTATGTGGGCATAAATGAGAAAGATCACAATAGAAATTAAAATTATAGCAGTAATCAACTATCAAATATTAACTACCGAACAACCATATGACTAAAATATGAACTGTGATCAGAGAAATCTACCAGAATATTCAGAGGAATCTAGTTAAATAATAAGCCAAAAGATCATATTGTACTGTTATAATAAGCATAAACCCTAAATCCCCACATGTAGAAGCCCCATTATCAAACTTCAAGTTGGTTTAAACAAAAAGGACAGTCCCCAAAAGCCACTCTCCGTGCAAACCCCAACACAACCCAAGACCCTATTTCTCAAATCTGCAAAAGCCTTCAGCATTGCTTCCTAACTTCTAACTCTAGCGTAAAAATAAAACAAACCCATTTCAAATTTGGTAATTTCAACAACACCCACCAAAGAATAAATTAAAAAAAAAAAAAGAAGAAGGAAAAACGTACCAAGAAATCTACACCACTATTGCTGTAGCTTTGCTTGTTTCACTATACTAAGTGAGGAAGAACAATGACATTACATAATGGGCCATGCCTGAACACTAACTCACTGAGTACTAATTACTAAACCCACTATGAGAGAAAAAGAAAGAAGGGGAAAAGAAAAAATACAAATTTACTCAAAAACCGCCAAAAGCTAAAGAAACAAGTACCCACAAATGCCCATCAGTTTGTTTCTGAAAGAACCAGAACTTTTTTTCTTTATTTAACGCTAAAAGCAAGTACTTGGAAATGTTTTATCAGTCTTGTGAGAACACACAGCACTTCTACTGCTTACTTTATGCAACAAAAGAAAAATGAGAACTTTTTTGTGAGCTGTGTGAGAAAGTGAAAATAAATTCATTTAATTTTGGGAGGTTCTGGTATTAAGAGAGTGAGTTGAATACATTGCTCAATAACGTACGCCAAAACTGACAACACGGCTAGCTTGTTGCCTGCAGCTGCTTTTATTAATTAATTGACAGCCCTTTGCTTGCAGCCTAATCAACCCATCACCCCCTTGCTCCTTCTTCAGTCTAATTAGAACTGAAGACTCATCTCACCAGTCCGTCAGTCACCACCTCAGGGTGTCCAATAAGTCTCACTAAACTCTGCAGGTTACTTAAAATTGGGAATTTTTTTTTTCCTCTGTTGAAATTTTAATATTTTAGGATTTTTTCTATAATTTTCTTAATAATATATCATGCGAGGCACAAGGAATTTTAGATGTATTTATCTATTAAGAATAATGTGTACAACATTATAAGTTGATACAGATAATTTTGTGAAGGCGTCTCTTTTGCATTCGTCTATGTCACATTGTGATATTTTAATTTGAGCCCCTACTTACAGTAACAATTTGCTTGTAAATCGATCTCAATACCTTATTATACACTACTATTTACGTCGTTGAATAAAATTCTTGTCTGCGCTTCAAAAAGAAAACGTGTGAGTGAAAGAAAAGGTTAATTCTAGTTCCATACTCTTTTATCTCTTTATTATAAACGTGCCTATGACTTGCTCGTGTATAATTGATTCCGTTTGGTTCAATCGGGAGCATGCATTATTCATATACTTAAATTCAAGCCGATCATGATGATTTGCTTAGCCGTTCTGTTCAAACTTTTTTGTTCTTCTTAGGAAGAATTATAACTATAGCTACAGCTAGGCTACAGGTATAGCTCATATCAGGATCATGATGAACTCAACGGCTGAATCGACCTTCATTCAATAGCCAAACCTAACATCCTGTTAGGGTTTTACAGCTTGTACACTCGTTTGTAACAAAACCTAGCTTGGCTGTCTCATCATTTTTCTCATTTTTTACTGTATACTTTTCCAAAAGGTCCTCTCTTATTAGGTTTACAGACTAAATTCACACCGATGTAATAAGTGTTTATAGGGAATGGCGAATTTTTAGATGGGACTCAAATTCATTATCTACAACGGTGCACTTATACGTTATCTATGTGTCCATGAGCCCATCTAATAAAATTTAAACACCTTAATTTCACAATATATATGTGTGAAATAGTTTCTTAAAAGAACTAAAGAGGAGAGAGATCTTAATCCCCCACCAGTCACCTGGGTTCAAAAGAGATATTCTTGTTAATGCATAGAACAGCTCAGAGTGAAGTTCTAATTAATTAGCATTGATTATTTAATTAGCTGCAGATTAATTTGCAAAAGAGATTCTCGATGACCTTTATATGACGTCTTGCATGATCAAGCTCTGTACAAATATGCATGTGCTTTGCATTTGCATGTGCCCATGAGTGAGTGAGAGAGAGTCTTAAGCCAATTTTACTAATCACAATTGGCGCAAGCAAGAATCATTTGCCATTCATAATAATTAAAAAAAAAAAGCAAAGAAACAGCATATGATGTTCGTAATAAGATTAGCAAGAACATTTCATATTCTCACTAGAGCACTTCCCAATAAAAGTGCTAGATTTCTTTGCAATTACATATATAATAATATAAAATCACATTTTTTCGGCCACCCTATTGTCTCTTTCCTTTGAACACTGCGGGGGTTTATTAATTCTCTTTGTCAAAATAGCATAAACATAACAAATACCGATGCCCATACATGTATAAACAGGAAAATTACTTCACGTAATTCGGTGGAGTGTAATCTATTTTCATGAATAAACTAAAAGATGTAGTTCTCATCATAAACCCTAAAATAAAAAATTTATTTATTGTTGTGCGAATTTGAGTCATTGCTGACTGTAATGCTTCGTAAATTAATATTCTATCTTGAATGAAAAGAAAGGGGGAAAAAAAAGAACAAGAAAAAGGATTCCTTAAGAAACACTTGATTCCTTATTCTCTACGCCAAATCTTCAGATTATATGCCAAAATTCAAAAGAAAAATTAAATGTTTAAATTAGCCGAAAGTCCCATTTTGTGGAGGGATGCTCGATATGAAATAGTCAACGATTTATTGTCACGCGGGGTGTTTTTAAAGGTCCCACCTACGTGCCTAATCTTGATCACTTGAATCTCAATTCTCAATGCATATATATTAAGAGTGTTTTTAGTGTTTAATCTATCCAATCTAATTAATTTACACATTAAACATGAATCACGTAGATCGAGTAGTGATAAGTTCACCGTGACAAATGTTTACAGATAAATATTAAATAGAGAATACATGATATGATCACAAAACTTGTCCATATAAAACTATAGATCTTACTTTCTGTTTAGTGTTTACAGGAAAATTTCTAATGACGACAAGGAACTTTACAAAATTTTACCCATTTCATTGTTAATTTTACATTTTAACCCTTTTAAGTTTAATGACAACTTTATGACCTAACCTCCTCAAATTTATAGTTTCTCCATTATGACTCCCTATGGGCTAAAATCCTAATTATGCCACTAGTTAATGGATTCCGTTATTATAAAGATAACCGATGTCTTGATTAACATGATTACAAAAATGTGCACCTAACAAATCCTTGAAGAGTTACATAGGTTCGCATATATAAGAATTTTTTTTTTTCCCTTTCTGTTTGGACAAATATAAATTTTGATTATGAAATAATGATCTTTCTGACTAGCATGGACATCCCAAATATTGAGGAAATCATCTCAACATGTACAAACTACTCATAATTAGTGTGTCCAACTATGCCAATTGCCAAGTAGGGAGAAAAAATATAATAAAATGAGAAAAAGAAAAAGAAAAACAACTCATAGGAGAGACAATGTAGCAACATAATAAAGTGAGAGAATCCAGAAATTGGGTAAATGTCTAAGTTTTTGTTTTATAAGATCAGAACAATTATCTTGCAGTTCGTACTTTCTCCATATTTTGCCCACATAATTGAATTTAAATTGCAATTACGTGCTAATGCAAAGATAGTGCACATGGCCCCCAATACTGGCACCGCTACCAGTGTATCATATCCCAGAGTCGATAGCATGGCTAGCTTTCCAATTAAGATATATACTCAGGATATGAATCCCAGACCGTATATAAAACGATACCCCAATTAATCATAGCAACCATCAGGCTCAATCTTTTGGACACGTAATCAATGGCTTAAAACATCATATGAATCGATTAATATATATGTGGCATGCATAATATATTCATATGTTAAGATTATTTAACATTGCTGCATGCTGACAACATACAATGCCTATTAATTTTTCATTTTTGGGTTAAACTAAATAACTAATTATATGATATCAGAGCTAAGTTTTATATGTCCGATAACTTATATATGTTTCATTTATGAACCTTTCTTTCGACCTGTTGACTGTTGTGAGAGAACTTGCTAAAAGTACTACTTTTCTTAACATTACTAATTATTGAGTCTTTATTACCAGCTTAAGGTGAAGATTAAAGACACATCATCTGGACATATATTACTACTCTAGTGATGGAGAGAGTACGTTAAAATTATTTATCTTTAGTATTATTTCTGAGCCTTTATCTCCCAACTAAAATTTTTTGGTCAAGAAACTCAATTACCATAGAATATCGCATGGATTCATCATTAGGTCCTACATTAACGTGAACTTTTAACATATGGAATCTTCACTAATCTTTTAACATACACTTTTAACATGAACTTTACATTTAAGAAACTCTAAGTACACTGGTTTGGAGTTTGGACCACAAAGACTTCAGCTAATATGTATATAATTCATCTTTATCATGTTTCACGTTTTGTTTCTCTAATAATAAACTAGAACTAGATCAAGATTTGCATATTAATTATATTCAAAAAGGTACAACAGCTAATTAATATGCATTGCATGGCATGCAGATCGATTGCAGAAAAGACCGAACAATGGAAATTAACTTTTGTTGTGAGTAATAAATAAAAAGCGATCGTGCCCTGAGTGTGGTATATAAATTAGATCAAAGTTATTGCAATTTTTAAAAGCTACTCCAATCTTTTTGTCAATATTTGTGTTTAAAAAGTTTGTGGATTTAGATTCTGGATTTCTTTTGACTTAAATGAGAATTAGCTAAAAGATCCTTTTTCGATCTTTTTAACTTCTACATCTAGAAATATGGGGTTGGTGAGAGATTCATTTTAGATCGAGAAAGATCTTTCACGATCCTTTTAGCTTATGCATGGAGAAATGTGAGATTTGGTGAAAAATTCATTTTAGATCTAAATATGTACCATCAGTTTTATTTATTTGATTTCGTATCGTCAGATCCGATAATTGTTTTTGTCTATATTTGAATTCTTCACACGTGATTTAGTTAGTAATCACATGCTGCTTTTAATCGATATTTTTTGGTTTGATCATTGAGCATCTCCATTTTTTTTTACGAGTTACAATATGGTTATTGATCTCTAATTTGGGATCATCATAAGTCATATCCGTTATACGAATTTATCACGTTTGTTAGAAATGTGGTGCAATATAATTTAGTTATATTTTTTTGACAAACACACCCGCTGTTCAGGAACCTTAAATTAATCCCAAAACATCCCTTGCCATTGCAAGAGCGTTACAAGCGAAGGCATCAACCCCACAAATACCCTTGTAACCCAAAATGTGGTGCAATATAATTTGTTTATATTTTTTGACAATCACACCCGCTGTTCAGGAACCTTAAATTAATCCCAAAACATCCCTTGGCATTGCAAGAGCATTATAAGCGAAGGCATCAACCCCACAAATACCTTTGTAACCCAAAACACATGTGCCTTTAGTTTCCTCCAATTTCTCTCCTAGAGCGTTAACAAACCTTTTTTGTTTTATCCCAGATGACCACTAAAAAATGTTGATCGAATTGTAAATTGAAAAATGGCCACAACTAGTGTTATTTATAGACCTTCACAGGCCGGAAGCCAAAAAAATAAAAAAGATCGCCGCAAGAAAATAGGCAAAGAATGATGAGGAAACTGGAAAGCAACCAGACTTGCATGAATCAATTTTATTTACCTTCCAAAAATTTTGATATTACATGATTGTAGAAAAATAAAACTCGTGTTTCTCTACCAAATTATGCATAGAAATAGTTATCGATACCCGTACATCTTATAATAAAAGAAAAGAGTAATTCAACCTATTTCTTAATTTCATAAGATTCCATTTATTAATTTATATGCCGTGTTTATTTTCCTGTATAATTACCCTTGTATTGTACTCAGAATTACCCTCTCCTTGATATAATGAAGCAAAGGTTATTTGATGAGCAGAACCCAACAACCTTACATTAATGTGCAAGTGGTAGAATAAAAAATATAATTCTTTATATTTATAAATTTAAAATGTTTGAATCAATAATTCAGACTAAATGAGGCAGGAATCTGAAAAATACTCATTCAAGCACCAATGGTCGCATTTTCTTTTCGTCCAAAAATGAAGACTATGAAACTAAAATATCGATGAAGAATAAACTACAATTCTATAAACTACAAAACTTCTTCATTTATGTGGTTCCCCATTAAAGTAATGTTCATTATTCAACCACATATAATGGGCTATGATCAAATGCATGGAAGATTATTCTTATATAATTGTTTGTGATTATCCTTATAGTAAGAAACAAGAGCGTTTTGATCATTAATAAAGAGAAAACAAGCAAATGGTTAACATAGAATTGACATGCTTGGTATCTTAATCATGTTTAAACTAGTATATCTTTTAGCATTAATTATTACTGAACCTTTCTCTATAATTAGCTTATATTTTTAAGTCAATCAATTCAATTTAACCTATAAAAGATCACCTGTAGGATGCCTCATTAGGTCCTACATTGATGTGAATTAATTACTTGTGCGGACATTTAACATATGGGGTCTTAATTAATCAATAAGAGGACTGAAGTTTGGACCACAAAGGCTCCACAAACCAATTATATTGTACGTATACATAACTCATATATTTTAACTAAGTTTCTTTCTCTAATAATAAACTACAATTTGTCAATTAGATCAAGGTTTGCGTATTAATTATGTTGAAAAGGTACAATTGATGCATGGCTAATTAATATATCACAGCATGCAGATTGCAGATCGATTGCAAAAAAGACCTAACAATGGAAATTTGACTTTCTTGTGAGTAATGTATTAAGTCGTGCCCAGAATTCAGGCCTTATATAAAAGATCAAGTTACTTTTAATTTCTAAAAAATTGCTTCCTATAATGTATAAAGTGATAGAAATAAAAGGAAAATAACTCAATAGTAGAAATAAAAGGAGGCAGATCAATGACTTATATGTTATTAAGATCAGACTATTTAAACTTAAATTTTAATTTTCAAAGTGCGGTAATTTTTTTTAAATTCTGATATTTAATTATTTCAGGGTTACTTGGAATCAATATATGTAGATCACTGATCACCGTTAAAGTTTTTTTTTTTTTTTTAAATTTCAAATCAAAATTTACTTTCAACTCCATGCATTTATTACATATTTTAAGGAGACCCTCTTAATTTAAAGAAAAATAAAAAGAAAGAGAAAAGAGGACTCAATGAATATACTTAGGTAGTGTTCGTTTTTTTTTTTTTCCTGAAATTTGAATAAACCTAAATTACTTTGAATTTTGAATTGAACTGAATGTTTAAATTTGAATTATATATATATATATATATATATATATATTGTGTCTAAATTACTAAAAATAAATATATGCTTTTTTAACTTAAAAGATTTGAAAACTAGAATAAGATAATATATTATTATAATATAAATTATGTTCAATTGAATAGAACCCTTTATATTCTAAATTAGTACACATTAATCAATTTTATTGTAGTTTATGATGTTTTTATATAAAATATTCATAAAAAATCATGAAGATAAATAATGCTAATTTGAAGAAAATAAAAAGATAAAAATAGTAATAGTCTATCACTATATTATCACAAGTTATAGAGATATGTAATAATGCTAATTATTAAATTTTATTTAGGTAACGATAAAAATTAATTAATTAGATAGGGACATTTTGGAGAATATGTTATAATGATATTATTTAGACTTTTTAGATTAAACAAAAAGTTAAAAAAAAGGGTTAATAACTTAAAATTTTCATTATTTTGAAAAAAAAAACTGATTTAATGATTTAACTATATGAAATTAAGTCATTTAGTCATTAAGTAAAAAAAAAGTCCTTAAATAAATAAAAAATTTATAAAATTCAGAGGGTACTATTAGGTTGAAAGTTTTCAAACAAATAATGTTAAAAAGGAAGAATAAGAAGATGAATATGAACATGAACATGCATTATCCCATTGCATACATCACTCATAATTATAGCAAGAAACTATGCCTCCAAAATAAAAGTTAACAAAAGGCCTACACCAACTTTTCCCAGTAGTGCTCCCCAAGGTCGGCCAGTGCTTTTTATCGTTTCATTATATGAACTAAAAAATACGATAATGAAGATGATCACATGTCAATCTCGAAACCACTACTTTTGATTACATATATTACGTGATTCTCATTCATTATTCTTTGATAGTTTTTTTTAGCTGTTTTGATAAAATTTACTTGAAAAGGGGAAAAAAAGATTGACATTATGTATGTTCATCCAAACTTACTGTCAAACATGGTAATTAGAGAGAACTAAATTAAAAAATAACATAATTGATTGATTGTGTAACATATTATTTTATTTAAAAATCTTAAGAAACAACAGTACTTTTTCTTTTTTTTCTTTTTTTTTTTAATTTTATATATATATGTAATTTACTGAGGTGTGGTTAAACAAATAGTGGGGACTTGGGGGGAGCGCCCGTGCATCATCATGCCAGCGGCAGCAGCAGCAGCCCCCAACAATTATAAGAGTCGTGTGCAGGCACTTGTTCACACTGCGTGTGTAGAAAGTGCTTTCGACTCCATCGACAATTGCTTTTATAAGTTTCAAAAGTAACATTTTGTTTTAGATTAGAAAAGCACAATACTGCTCTTGTATATAAATTCATTTTTCGGATTCCAGAAACCGAAATCCAAACAGAGCTTATCGGGTTAAGATTCTAACAAATTGGCTTTGGAGTTTAGAGTGTAGTCCAATCTCGTATATAAATTAAGATATATACACAGGATATGAATCCCAGACGGTAGATAAAACGATACCCTAATTAATCATAGCAACCATCAATCTCAATGTTTTGGGCACGTAATCAATGGCTTGAAACATCACATGAATCGATTATTATATATGTGGCATGCCTAATATATCCATATGTCAAGATATTTAACATTGCTGCTGACTACATATATTACCCATTAATTTTAATTTTTGGGTTAGACTAAATAACTGATATGATATCAGAGCTAAGTTTATATGTCCTATAATTTATATAAGTTTCATTTATGAACCTTTCTTTTGACCTGTTGGAATACATCTGACATTAATCACAAATAGATCTTCGTGGGAGAGCTTTTGTTAACCTTGCTAATTATTGAGTCTTCATTTTGATTGGAGACACATTATCGGACATATATTACGACAATCAAGTGATGGAGAGAGTCCGTTAAAATTATATACCTTTGGTATTATTACTGAACCTTTATCTACCAACTAAAATTTTTCGGTCAAGAAACTCAATTACCATTGCAGATCGCATGAATTCATCATTAGGTCCTACATTAACGTGAACTTTTAACATACGGAGTCTTCACTAATCTTTTAACATACACTTTAATTTAACGTGAACTTTAGATTCAAGAAACTCAAGTACACTGATTTGGAGTTAGTTTGGACCACAAAGGCTCCACCGTATATGTAAATAACTCATCTTTACCATGTTTTACGTTTTGTTTATCTAATAATAAACTAGAACTAGATCAAGATTTGCGATTTAATTATATTGAAAAAGATACAATAGCTAATTAATATGCATTGCATGGCATGCAGATCGATTGCAGAAAAGACTGAACAATGGAAATTAACTTTTGTTGTGAATAAATAAACGTATTAAGCGATAGTGCCCTAAATGCACTATATAAATTAGACCAGGTTATTGTAATTTGTAAAAGTTACTCCAATGTTTCTGTCAATATTTGTGCTTAAAAAGTTCATGGATTTAGATTATGGATTTCTTTTGACTTAAACAAGAATTAGCTAAAGACCATTTCTCAATTTTTTTTTTCTTCTACATTGAGAAATGTGGAGTTGGTGGGAGATCTCATTTTATATCTAAATCTCTACCAATCCGTTCTATTTATTTGATTCCACACCATCAGATCCAGTAACTATTTTATCTATAATTAAATTCCTCACACCTGATTTAATTAATAATCATATGCTACTCTCTGTAGGTATTTTTCAAATTTTAGCATTGATCATCTCCAATATTTTTTTACAAGTTACAGTTGTTGATCTCTAAACATCTCTTCGCATTGTAAATGCATTATAAGCCAGTGCGTCAAACCCATAAATACCTTTGGAATCCAAAACATATGTGGCTTTAATTTCCTCCAATTTCTCACCTAGAGTGTTCACAAACTTTTCTTTTAAAAAAAAAAACAAAAATCCCATATGACTTCTAAAATTTGCTGATCAAATTGTAAATTGAAAAATGGCCGCAACTAGTATTATTTATACTCCTTCACAGGCCGGGAGAAAAAAAAAAAAAGCCGCAAGAAAATAGGCAAAGAATCATGAGGAAACTGGAAAGCCACCAGAGTTGCATGAATCAATTTTGTTTACCTTCCAAAAATTTTGATATCGCATGATTGTAGAAAAATAAAACTTTTGTGTTACTCTACCAAATTATGCATAGAAACAGTCATCGATTCCCGTGTATATTATAATAAAAGAAAAGAGTAATTCAACCCAATTTTTGTTTTTAATTTCATAAGACCCCATTTCTTAATTCATACTCTGCATTTATTTTGATATATAATTACCCAGTATTCTATTCAAAATTACCCTCTCCTTGATATTCAGAAGCAAAGGTTATTTGATGAGCAGAACCCAACAACCTTACATTAATATGCAAGTGGTAGAATAAAAAATAAAATTCTTTATTTTTAAAAATTTAAAATGTTCAATCAGTATTTCAGACTAAATGAGGACAGGAATCTGAAAAATACTTCTTCAAGCGCCAATGGCCGTATTTTCTTTTCGTCCAAAAATGAAGACTATGAAACTAAAATATCGATGAAGAAAAAACTACAATTCTATAAACTACAAAACTTCTTCATTGAATATTGAAAGGAGATATATGAAGTATATATATGAACCCATCTTCATATATACTTCATAGGGTAAAAGCTTGTTTAGTCCCTATATTATGAGCTTAGTGCTCATTTAATCTCTATATTTTTAAGAATACCTTAAATCGTCCTTACTATTAAATATTAACACTTATATCATTATGTTTTATTTTTTTTAGCATGCTTTTACAATTTTACACTCTTACAGTAATGTTTCTTTTTTAGATATTAATAAAAAAATTGGATTATCAAATTAAACCCAAAAATAAAATAAAAAACAAAAAAAATATATATTAATTTTTGTGGAAGCTCATGTGTGTCCAAAAAAATTAATTTTGTAAAAAAATAAATTATCAATTTTTTTAAAAAAATTAATATTTTAACTTCTCAGCAGAGTGTTCCACAAAAATTAATATATATTGTTTTTATTTTATTTTTTGGTGTTAAACTGGTAATTTAATTTTTCTTTTTAATAATGTTTAAAAAAAGGAACATTATTGTAATAGAGTAATATTGTAAAAATAAGTCAAAATGAACAAAAGGTAATGGCAAAGATGTCAATAATTTAATGATAGGGATGTTTTGAGGTATTTTTAAAAATATAGGGACTAAACAGATACTAACCTCAAAATATAGGGACTAAACGAGCTTTTACCCTACTTCATACACACACACACACACACCCACCTTGTATGTTCGAAATTTTTTTGAAATTGTGGTTCACCATTAAAATAATGTTCATTATTCAACCACATATAATGGGCTATCATCAAATGCATGGAAGATTATTCTTATATAATTGTTTGTGATTATCCTTATGGTGAAAAAACAAGATGGTTTTGATCATTAATTAATAAAGAGAAAACAAGCGGAAATTAACATGGAATTGACAATCTTCTTATCTTAATCATGTTTAGGCTAGTATATTCTTTCGCATTAATTAATATTGAACCTTTCTCTATAATTAGCTTGTTTTTTTAAGTCAATCAATTCAATTTAACATATAAAAGATCACCCGCAGGATGCCTCATTAGGTACCCGCAGGATGCCTCATTAGGTCCTACATTGATGTGAATTGCTTGTGAACTATTAACATATGGAGTCTTAATTAATCAACAAGAGCATTGAAGTTTGGACCCCAGAGGCTTCACCAAACCAAATATATTATACGTGTATATAACTCATATATTTTAACCATGTACTTTTTAAATTTGTTTCTCTAATAATAAACTACAATTAGTCAATTACATCAAGTTTTGCGTATTAATTATGTTGAAAAAAGTACAATTGATGCATGGCTAATTAATATATCACGGCAAGCAGATCGATAATTGACTCAACAGTGGAAATTTAACTTTTGGTTGTGAGTAATGTATTAATTCGTGCCCAGAATTCAGGCTTTCTATAAAAGATCAAGTTACTTTAATTTCTAAAAAATTGCATCTAATAATGTATAAAATGCTAGAAATAAAAGGAAAATAACTCAATAGTAGCAATAAAAGGAGGTAGATCAACGAGTTATTATGTTATTAAGATCGGACTATAAAAGCTTAAATTTTAGTTTTCAAAGTAAGTTTTTTTTTTTAGCTCCGATATTTTATTATTTCGGGGCTACCGGGAATCAACATATATAAGTAGATCATCATCACTATGGTTTTTTTTTTTTTTAAGTTTTAAATCAAAATTTACTTTCAACTCCATGCACTTATTACATATTTTAAGAAGGACCCTCTTAATTTAAAGAAAATGAAAGAGGAAGAGAGAATAGGACCCAATGAGTATATATACTAAGGTAGCATTTGTTTTTCTATCTCAAATCTGAATAGGTATGAATTAATTTAAATTCTGAATAGAAATAAATGTTTGAATCTGAATTATATGTTTATTTTTTTTGTCTAAATTCCTAAAAATAAATATTAAGTTGTTTTTAACTTAAAATTTTTCAAATTTAATATTTTTAAATTTGTGCCCTTATAAATTATAAATTAATATTAAACAAATAACAAACATCTCAAAGAACTTAAATAAGATAATATATTATCATAATATAAATCATGTTCAATTGTTCAATTGTTCAATTGAATAGAATCCTTTATGTTCTAAATTAGTACACGTTAATCAATTTTATTGTAGTTTATGATGTTTTTATATGAAAATACTCATAAAAAATCATGAAGTTAAATAATGCTAATTTGAAAAAAATAAAAAAGATAAAAATAGTAATAGTCTATCACTATTTTATCACAAGTTATAGAGATAGGTAATGATGCTAATTATTAAATTTTATTTAGGTAAGGATAAAAATTAATTAATTAGATAAGGACGTTTTGGAGAATATTCTTTAATAATATCATCAAACTTTTTAAATTAAGCAAAAATTAAAAAAAGGCTTAATAACTTAAAGTTTTCATTAATTAAAAAAAACAGATATAATGATAACTAAATGACATTAAGGTGTTGTTTGTTTTTTAGCATGAAATATGAATTTAACTTTTTTGAGACATTTGTTTATTTTAGATTGTTTGTTTTTTTAACTTATTATTAGATAATTTTATCTGAATAGAAAAAAAGTAGAAAAAATCTACTTTTATATGAAGTCTGAAGTCTAAATGAAAATTTTCAATTTCAAATTTCAAAAATACCTTTAACAATTCATGGATTTCCAATATTATGTATAAACCTAATTTTTTTTATTATTCTTGAAGTTTTTTTTAATTGCTTTAAATTTTTTTTCACATGATAACATTAACTAAACTGAAATATTGAACAAATCAAATTATGTTCATTGTGATGAATCAAAAACAAAATAATAGTTTTGACTTTATAATAAAATTTGATGTTATCATTACATCTTTTATTAAAAAAATTAAATTAACATCAACAATGATATTATTTTTTTAATGTTACCAAACTAATCAACCTGTAAAAATTATAAATTATGAATAACAAATATATGCACCACTTAAAATGATATTTATGCTAAACTACTGGCTTTTAAGTTTTTCTTTTTTTCTTTTCAGATGTTGAAAAAGAAAAAAACAAACTTATCATTCAGATATTTTCATTCAGACTTTAGTTAAATTAAGACTTATTCAAATTTTAGATAAAAAAACAAACGCAACCTAAGTCAATTAAGTTATTAAGTGAAAAAAGTCCTAAAAAATAAAATTTTATAAAATTCTGAGGGCACTATTAGGTTAAAAGTTTTCAAAGAAATAATGTTAATAAGGAAGAATACGAATATGAATATGAACATGAACATGCATTATCCGATTGCATACATCACTCATAATTATAGCAAGAAATTAGACCTTCAAAATAAAGTTAACAAAAGGCTTACGCCAACTTTTCCCACTAGTGCTCCCAAGGTCGGCGTGTGCTTTTTATCGTTTCATTACATGAACTCATCAATACGATTATGAAGATGATCACATGTCAATCTTTAAACCACTCCTTTTAATTATGCATATTACGTGATTCTCATTCATTATTCTTTAATAATTTTTTGGCTGTTCTGATATATTTACTTAAAAGGGACAAAAAAGATTAACATTATATGTGTTCATGCAAACTTATTGTCAAACGTGGTAATTAAAGAGAACTAAATAAAAAATATATAAAAAATAAATAAGTAGATTGATTGTGTAAAATCTTAATTTATTTTAAAATCTTTAGAAATAACAGTACTTTTTTTTTTTCCTTTTATACAAGTAATTTACCGATGTGTGGTTAAACAAATGGTGGGGACTCGAGGGGGAGCGCCCGTGCATCATGCCTGCAGCAGCGGCAGCCCCCAACAATTAGAAGAGTCGTGTGCATGCCCTTGTTCACACTCCGTGTGTTGAAAGTGCTTTCGTCTCCAGCGACAATTACTTTTATAAGTTTCAAAAGTAGCTTTTTTTTTTTCTTTTTTTTGTTTCAGATTAGAAAAGCACAATACTGCTCTCGTATGCAAATTTACTTATCCAGATTCCAGAAACCAAAAGCCAAACAGAGCTTATCGGGTTAAGATTCTAACAAATTGGCTTTGGAGTTTAGGGTGTAGCCCAATCTCGTATATAAATTTAAACAAGTGGCTTGCAAGGCATAAGGAAAATACCCAACAAATGGATGGACATAATTATATATTTCTTTCTCTGTCAAGAATATTATAATGGCGTGAGTCAATATGGAGATGCCATTGGACAAGGTCGGCGGCAACAATTACTTGAGAAGACATGACAAAAGATGGCAAATCTTTTCAGCCAAAAGATGAACAGGAAGTTGCACCCCGCTACTCGGGGCTGGCCTTATCACTTTAGATTGCTCAGCCAGCGCCACGCCACATTTTTATCTTGTTTTTGTTCTGTTTATGACAAAAGACGGCAGCATAGGCGGACCCTCTGCTCTAATCATTAATGACCAGAATATTTTACAGAACTCATTTCTCGCAAGTATTAGAGCAAAGTACTGTTTATGATTATTATTTTTACTATTGTTATAAAGGCCAGGAGGTCTAGATCGATGAAGTGTTATTTTCATTTAAGTTGGTGAAAGACTAAAACTTGGGTCAAAATTGTGGTCTGGCTGTTGAATTGGACTTGGATTAGGACAAACAAGCACCCAACAACCGAAACGGGGCCTCATTAAATCTGCAATAAATTAGATGTAATCGTGATGCACACAAGTACAATTACGCTAACCCAAGCTTATGCCGCTACCCACTTGATAGAATAAACTATACAAGGCCAAATTGGAAAGCAACTCATCCAATCACATACACAGAAAGAAAATATAAATATTATATTATTATTATTATTATTATACTTATAATCAGCTCAGCGGCATGGAGGCACCGCCGCTGACAGTTATTTGTTGTACATAGATATGAAAATGGAAAAATCAGGTGGCAGTTGAAAGAATCAACCGTCTGTCCCAGTTTTTTAATTTTAATTTGTTATGTTCTGCTGTGTTGGGTCAGCCTGGCTTTTATAGTTTCTACTGTTTGTGCTTCCTTGTTCATGTTGTTAGTGCATGTATTTAATAATAAGGGAGCAACATCCCTCATGTGAACCACACAAAATTGTAGGACCCACAATTTGTGTGGTTCACATGAAGAATGTATGTTACAATTATTATAACTTAGCATTTGCCTAATAATTATTATATTTTGATGGTGGACTTGGTGGTAGTCATAAATTGGTTTTGGTTTCGGTTTCATTTCCCAATTACTAGGAAACTTCGCCTTGGGACAGGGTGGCGCATGATTTAATAAAAATCAACATAATTACAAAAAAAAAAAAAACATTGCCATACATGACTAATATTGTACCCATCCTTAAAAATTAATTTTAGAATTAGCTAATATTAGTGGAGGATCGTTATCCCTAACTCAGGTCTATAATGACTTTATCTAACTAGAAACTTGTATCTATTTTACTTATGAAAAGTTCATATCAAAAGATAAATTTTTTGAGTGATTTCCGAAAATTATTTTAATAAAATTTTAGGTCTTAGAATGTTTATAAATTTTGATAAATAATTAAACCCCATAAAGATAAGGTAAATATGTAAAAAAGTGACCGACCATAGATTTCCTAGTGTGGGAGTTGGATTCGCAATAATCGATATTCATGCCACATTTTAAAGATTATATATTAAAATTGTAATCAAGAGACTAAGCATGAGTATATTTGATTTAAGCAAGTTATTTTTATTTATTTATTAACCACATACTTATACTTGATAACTTTTGATTTTAGTCTACAATGACTGCAAATTAAAAGCCATAATATCTCAATTTTAAAAACAAATATACCCTTGGCTGATGGATTAGATGAAACCTTTAAATACGGCCGTATATATTTGAAAATGTCAATTTATTGAGAGAAGGTTTAAAAAAAAAAAGATTCTGGCTGTTGGCGTTTTGTAATGTTAGAATTAAAACTATGTAATAATAAAATTAAGGAATCAAAGACAAGAAAATTTAAAAAAGGAAAATGGAATGTAATAATAAAAGCAATGAAAAGGAAGTGGATGTGCGGTGTTTATAACTGTGGGGATTCTTTAAGATTTTTTCATGTCTATCTTGAATTTGTCCAGGTCATTATCCAATCAATTTCTGATTAAATGTATGGGTTGTAATACTCCCATAATTATTGGGAAGACTCAAATCTTAGAAAATTGATATAATGGTAACTGCATCAAGCCAATTTTTATTTATTTATTAGAATTATGGTTGTTAGTAATGTTTCAAAAAAGATATGTAGTTGTTAATGATAAAAATTGTTTAAAATAGAGGTTCAGGTTACATTTATGTAATTAATCTTTATTTCAAAAAATCATTTAAGATAAGGACAAATAGATTATTAAGCATGGACTTTCTAGATCAAGTAGGAATGCTTAATTAACAAACATTCTATGGATTAAAATAAACTTCGTAAATAAAGTTTTAATGTTTCCACCAATGCATTCACACATATATTATCTACCTCCCCTACACGCAGCGAATTCAAACACTTAACTTTTAGTTCAGCCGTAAAAGAACTTTCTTATGAGCCCTTGTTTACTGGTTAAGGGAAGAATATTCTATGAATTAGATAAGAAAATATGATTTAAAAAATGCTGAGGCCGCGTTTGGACGAATTGCATTGACAACACGGCAAAGCTTGGCATTTAGACTACTTCAAGTTACTGCCAAATACACATCATGATCGGCTTTCACTTAGGGTTAGGGGATCATTGGTTTGTTCGTTTCTTGGGGAAGTGGGACAGTTGAATAACGTGGCTTTGAATGTTTCATCGTTGGCATATGGGTATGGTCATGAACATTTCTTGTGGAATACAACTTCTCACCGTGTTTGGTGGGAAAGAAATTGAGAGAAAAAAAAAAAAAAAAAGCAACTTCAAAGCCGGGTTTAGGGATAGATCATATGTACCTCAAGAATATACTTTTCGATAATCTCTCCACGCCCATATCCATCGGGTAGTTAAAGAGGGAAAAAAAAGGGAAAAAAACATATACAACTTGGACAGTGGATGCTTATATTTAAATGTATATGTTATAACCCAACTGGATCTGATAAGATATTGTTCTGCACTGTTTTATTTTTGGGGCCCCCATACACCCCGAAATGCGTCTTGACAATTAAGATGTGGATCGCCTCCAATGTGGATTCAGCTAAGGTGTTACATACCGCCTTTAGGGACTTAGGGTCCTGATGTGGGATTCAGATAGGGTGTTATATACCCTTTTTAGGAACTTAGGGTCCTGATGTGGGATTCAACTAGGGTGTTACATACCTCCCTTAGGGACTTAACATCCTCGCTGAAATTTGCCCTACCATTACTCAAGAGGACATGCGAAGCCCCTTTGATATCATATGTCATGACCCAATCCAGACCTGCTAAGATATTGTCTGCTTTGAGCCTTAATAAGGCCCGCACGATTTTGTTTCTGGAGCGCCCATACACTACAAAACGCATCTTGTCAATTAAAGTGTGGATCACCTCTTATAAACTCAGTATCTCTCTCGTGTTTTGCCGATGTAGGATTCGCCTAGGGTGTTACAGTATATGTATGATTTGAGAATTTTTATGGTTAGTTCTTGTAGTGATAGTCTATTTGAAATAGTTCAACTTCATCAAAATTAATTGTATGCAATATTATAGGTTTTGACTATTAGAATTTCCTTCAATCTTAATTTAGGATAGAATCAAACTTTGATTCCGAGCCTAAATTCCTTTGTCATGTGCATTCCTGATAAGTTTTTAATACTTCATCTCGTCACTACTATTATAAATAGTTAATTAAAAAAATCACATTGTTAAGGAGTAAATGTAGTTTATTAACATACAATTTGATGATATTAAGTTAAAATTTATGAAATATGTACAAATCAAAACTAGCCAATTTGTAATTTGTATGTGTCTGTAGCTTAAAAGAATAATTTTCTTTTACCGTGCATAAAGAGATTAATGAAAAAACAATAATGTAAAACAAATTCACAAGATCTCTTTAAGAATTAGATAAAGGAAAATAATTGCAATTCATGATTTTGAGGAAAGAAATAAAAGCGTATCTTATCCGTGTTAACTAAAAGAATCATTAATTAATTCAATAAATTTAAATGATCTAGAAGGCCAGCCTGAAACAAGCATAGCAAGAATTGACTTTATTTTGTAGTGTGAATTGTAAAACAAGGTGTTGAATAACTAATATAATATATATATATATGCAACAAGTGTCATAAGCAACGCAAAAGATGTTAGTAATTAGGTATAATTAATGAAACAATGTATGATACATGCATGATACAATCATGTGCATTAAAGTCATGGATCACATGCCCTCACTCTCACAGCTCTAACCCATCCCCCCCTTTACATGGTTGGTGATGCTGTAATTGCAGCTGGCTGGCCTGCTCCATTTGCTTTCTTATTTGTAAAAGATGCACTAAATCCAGGCCGCTGCCACCTCCACCACAGATTCAGAGTTCAATTTGCTTGCTGTTTCTTTGCTGTTCACGCGACAACCCCTATTACTATATTTGTAGATTCCTTGTATTAATTTATATCTAATACTTGCCTCTACTCCAGCATGAGGCATAAAGGAGAAACTCAACTCTCTAGTAATTGCCACTTCGGCCTTGGTCGGAGTGGTGGGCTGCTGCCCTCACAATGCCCTCACAAGCATTGTGAGGGCAGCGGTTCAAGCCCCCACAAAAGTATTTGTGGGGGCTAACGTGCTTATTTGTTTAATATTTCAAAAATTTCCTCTCTCTCGTGTAATACGAGTGGAGTATGGACATCCCTCTTCTGTAAGGGATTATTTATCTGGGCATGTACTTCACAGAATTCAATGTAATAATATAAGTTCCAATCATGTATTTCTGATTGTAAATATCAGTGTAATATATCTGCTATAATAGCAGTTGTAAATATCTGTGTAATGCAGTAATATGATGATTAATCAGTATTAAAAAAAAAACTCTCTAGTAATTAAGAATGCAAGAAAACTTTTGAACCGTAAAAGTAGTAACACAACAGAAAATTTGCATGCAATTGAAATAAATAATATTGTGATCCAAGTGATGGCACGTTAATTGGAATGAAAAAAAATTGAGAATTTAGAATAATTATTAAAAAGTTATATATAGATAGAATGGTCTACCCTACTTATAAATCTAATTAACTCATTTTTACAAGTTAATATGAAACAATACATGAATTTTAACGTATATTTATATTGATATGAAGAATCCTATTGAAGTAAGAAACAAAATTTAAAAAAAATACATTAAAGTATAACAAATATTTAAGTTACTAAAATAAACAATAGTGTACAAAGTGGACACAACTCTTTACTTGGCACAACAAATATTTAAGTTACTAAAATAAACAATAGTGTACAAAGTGGACACAACTCTTTACTTGGCACATACAGAAAACACAAAATATTATTACTCAATCGTTCTAGATCCACTACCATTCGATGGCTTTCAAGAAAATAAAAAACAAATAAATAAATAAAATAAGAGATTTCACTATTCGATAACGTAAAAAATCATTAATTTCATATCTGAACTTAGATGTAATAATCTTTCGCAATAGTAAAAGAATGAAAGAATCACCACTACAAATTAAGAACAAATTCTCTGTACAGTCTACGGCGTACACAATCCATCAAAACAAGAATAATCCAAAAGCAATCAATTAAAATTTAAAAATTAAAACTTGATAATTCTATAGTCGTAATAAATCAATCTTCTAACGAAGAGTAGTGCATCAACAACTTGGGTTTCTTGGCCGGCAACGGAGACTCAACTTCCTGTGACCAAAACTCCGGCAACGCCGGCAAGTTCAGGTCAAATCCACGTTGACTGCTGCTCCCTCCGCCCTCCGAAAACGTCACCGCACTTGCACCAACGCTAGCGCTACCACTAGTAACAACGTCGCTATTATTATTACTTTTATTATTATTGCTGCTGCTGTTGTTGTTGTTGTTGTTGATGCCGCCTTCATAGTGACACCGCTTGTGGCCTCCTAGAGCTTGTCCAGTGGGAAAAGACTTGTGACAAATAGAGCACTCGTGGGTCCTACCGCCGCTTCCGCTGCTCGCCGTTGCTGACGGTGGTGGGGTGACGTCACTGGCGGCTGCGGCGTTGGGAGAAGCCGAGGCGTCAGCAGCGTTCTTGCGGTGGCTGGCTTTGTGCCCACCAAGGGCCTGGTAAGAAGAGAAAGCCTTGTTGCACACACTGCACTTGTAAGAAAGTTTCAAACTTGGCGGCTCCGGGAACTGATCCTGCGGCCGCTGTTCCGGCGCCAGGGATGGGGTTCTTTCGGCTGGAGCGGTGTTGGCGGTGGTGGTACCGCGGGCGAGCATGATGAGACAGAGAGCCATGTACTCTTCTTCTGTGGGAGCTGCTACTGCTGGTGGCAGTGGTGGGGACTCGTCGGTACGGGGTCGTTTTGAGCGCCTTCTTTTAGTCCATGAGTCTTCGTATCTAAACGGATGATGATTGTGGGTGTTTGTTGTAGGAGAGTTTAGAGCTTCTAGAGCCATAGTCGTGAATTTTTTTCTTTTCTTGTAGGTGAATTCTCGACTCTTGTGGTTGAATCTGTTGAGTTTCGAGAGAGAGAGAGAGAGAGAGAGAGAGCAGGAGAAGAGAGGTGATTTCAAATGGATGGAAATGATGATGGAAGAGTGAGTGAGGTGGGGGCCTTATATATAGAAGAGGGGGAGAGTGGAGAATTGGTGGGGGGAAGTGAAGTCGGTCAACTAAAGATTACAATACTGGAAGTAGTGGCGAAGGGGTGACTGAGCTCTTCTTCTTAATATAAGCTCGTACGATTGGACTTGTTCCACTTTCCTATTTTCAAGTCAAAACAATCCTACGCTTACTTTTTTATCTCTGCCTTTTTGTTAGATTAAAATATAATTTTAACCAAATAAGATGGGTCCCTTAGTTATTTTACAATTACTTGGGATAGTGGGGCTCTCACTGTTTGAGGGGCGTGTGGAGCACGTTTCGTTTTGCTTAATTTATGGACGGAGGGTAAGTGTTAGGTTCTTTCGTAATTTCTTGGAAAGTTGGGCTGAATTATTTTATCTTTAATTTGTGTGGCGGTATTGATTGAATTTGTTAAGAGGCAATATCTTAGAAGATCTGGGAGGATAATGGGTTGTTTTGTTCTCTTTAGTGGGGGGATCTTGTGGCTTGTAATATTGGTCAATTCCTTCTCCAACCCAATTAAATGCATTGTATTTGTGTTGTAGATTCTAACTTCATTTCACAAATTACTATAAATTGCTACCGAAGCATCAAATTAATGAAAACTACATTCTAGATTATAGAAAATAGTATAAACAAAACTCATTTTTATTAAGTAAAATCACCATTAATTTTCCTTTCGACACTTTAGTGTCCAAAAACACTAAATCCAAAAGAGAGGATATTCTACATGGTAACAAAAAATGGTTTCATTTCACTTTCACCCCCGAATTTATTTATTTTATTTAAAATAATTACTCAATGAGATTTTTATATTCTAATTTCTAAATATACTAACAAGCACTAACCTTGTTTTTTTTTAGTATTTGTTTTTTAATTAGTGTACACACTACCAACACAAAACTCTCCGTTTCTAGTTGATATCACGCCTCTCACGCGCATAGCCTTGTCGCTTAGAGATAGAGAAATGGCTTTCTTGTCCAAGTTCTAAGCTTTTATTTTCTTGGGGTGGTTGTTTTGTTGGTTGGTAGCCCTTTGGCTTTGTCTCCAGAAGGACAGCTCAGCCTCAAGCAGCTCCACTAATTTTCAACGTGCGTAATAGTTTACCATGACCGTAATTACGACATTTAGACAAATACATTTAAGTCCCTTTTTTTCTTTGTTTTTTATGAAGAAAGACATAGTGTACTCATCTCTATCAGACAGGTCCTCGAATCCTTTTCACAATGTCTAAATTACCTCCCAAATTGAAATTGCACCATATGTATAAAGTTAACATCAAGGGTATTTTAGTCATTTCGTAGGAGAGTTGAGGACCTTCTTCACACAAATCAACGAAGTAAGCCATAGTTTGAGAAAAGGAAAAGATTAGAGACCTTAGTGTAATCACTCCGTAGAGCCTGTCTCTCAGAAACTCAAAAGTAATTGCATAATCTCACCCAGAGTCGAAAGAAAAAAAAAACCGTAATATTGACTTTGTTCAAGGGCGTTTTGGTAACTTTATACGTGGGATTGAGCTTAGTACAGAGTAAAGCGGTAGTAGAAGTAGAGTGGAACTGTCAAAGACTGTAGCTTGAGAGACGCGTAACCGTCAGGGCATACGGCACGCAAGCGCGGTGATATTTTAACAAACGGACACGTGACGGCTTAAAGTCGTTTTTGTCTACTTTTCGCATAACCGACAATTAGATGCCACGATCCAGATCAGGCCGTCCATTTGTTGGGGATGTCTGTTAAAAAGGCGCCACGTGGAGACAGCTCAAGGGGGTGATGACGAAGACGACACGTGGCAGGCTCGACAGTTGAACGGATACGCTTCGAGAATTCTGGTGGCTACTAGTACGTCAAGGTTTGGTTGTTACACATGTTGTAATATGTGGACATGTATCGTATTGCATTGATCACTTCGCCGTGAAGGAGTTAGAAAGTGTTGTGTGGGGTGATGTTATCAATTACCTCACTGTGTGTTCTTAGTTGGAAGTCGGCGGAATAAGAAATTTAGGTGAGTCAAGAAAAATAAAAATTAACAAGAACGAGAAGGACTGGAATTTAGATCATTGATGCTCTTTCGATTGTTCGGTAAACGTTTTAAATATACCTTTAAATACACAAATATTATTATTTATGTATTGTTGAGACTTACCAACCGTATCTCAAATAATTAAGAATGTATTTTATGTCTATATATAATTATCTGAGTTTAAGTGACAATAGAAGATGTTTTGATTTGGGCATTCAAAAAATGAGCTAAATCAGAATAATAATTAAAAAAAAGAACTTAAAGAATGGGTCTAATTTATTATTAATATGCCACAATTGATTCATTATTTTTCACTCTTATACGAAAAGAAATATTTACCAAACATTTTAACTATTGCTTACAAAAATAAAGCCAAGGTGCTAGCGTACATTGATTATAAATTAACTTAGTTAGTAGATAAGAAGCAAAAAAGAAAACGTCGCGGTAGGCAACTCTAGATAAACCATGTAAAATTGAAGATTTGTTAGAATGGTTTAAGCCACCAAATAGAATATATTCACAAGTTAATGCATTGAGGGTCAATGATAAAAAGTTCTTCAGCATGTGTCCCGCGTCCATTTGGAATTATTTTGGCATTTTGCTTGCCAAATTCAAGGTTCCATTAAAGAAGATAGGATAAGGCATGTGCATTTACATTTAGTTCACACCCGGCACTCCTCCTCTTCACAATTTCCATCACTCAAAGCTAGCTCAAAAACGCCCCCATGCCGTGTCATAAACTACTTTTACTGCATTAGAATATTGAAGCGAAAGCAGCCAAAAGCGGGCAGCAGCATTGAACCAACTTTGTTGCTTGATTCGTCGAGCCAACCCGTGTTCGGAATTGCGTCATCGTTGCATGATTTTGGCCAATCGATTCTTTAGAAAGCAACTTAATTAACAAGCATGATGTAGAGTGCAAGTCATTTCATTTTCAATTCTTTATTTTTTTTAATTTTTGAAGGGTAGTGTGAGGTGAAAACATTATGCATACAATACACACAAGCAAAAGGTAGCAAATTTGATGAAGTCATGTCACGCATAATCACTTGTATTGGATTTACACGAGTTTATTATATACGTATGTGCTTATTTGGTGTCATATGTTTATTTGTTTTTTTTTTTTTTCCTTCTGGCCACGCTTTCCTGGAAATCTACTGGAAGCTTCAAGAAAATACTGCATGTAACTTGGGAATTAAGATTCGGATAAATTTGATTTGCCGTTCAAATTCCAAATCAAAGTTGCCCACAAGACTAGAAATGTCGAGGAGTCTGTGACAGCTTACGTGTAAAGAAATTTCTCTCTAATTATGGATTTTCTAAGAACTTCCAAGGTTAACCAAAAAGTTTCCAGTCAAATTGTTACAGTCATATTGCACTCATCTTTATCCATCATACCTAGTGTTTATCATCAACCAATTGGGAGTTGTATTTTGGCCGAATTAATCCGATTCCACTCGAACATGGTTCGGGTATTAAAAAAAATGAATCAGGATCGAAAAGATTAAAAAATAAATAAAAATTCTTCGTATGAATTAGAAATACAAATTGAAAAAGAATTACAAGGGCCGTTGACCTAATTTTTGCATTGACAAATTGTATCACATTTGAGGTGTATCTGACGGGGGGGATTGTTGGGTTTGTGCGATGTTCGAAGTATTCTAGAAAACTGAGGGGTCGTTTGCGTATCATTGAAAAGCTGATTAATTTAAGCTCCGATCATTGGCGTTTGTTATTTTAACAGTTACGAAACTGAATGTTTGGTCAAATCCCACGTTTCGTAAATTGTATTTGACCGTTCCGAAACCAATAACTCAGGGGCGATGCATTTTTCACTGTTGACTCCTGACTGAAGTCATATCACGGCAAGCAATTTGGTTGTCAATTGGGCTGGGCTGGGCTGGGCTGGATTGGACTCCAAGCCGAGCCCAACTTTGAGCTAAGTGAGCCTGCAAAAGCTCAACCCCAGGACTAGCAATTTAGCATTAACCCGGCCCGTGCAAGAGATGATTTAGAGAGTAATAATTCCCGCTGTATTGGTGGCGCAATATAATACTGAAGTTGTGAATTTAATTGACATCATCATGGAGTCATGTTGTTCAGCTATCATTAGTTTTGATAATGACTTTTCTTTATTGTCCTCTTTGTCTCGTTGCATGCTAAAGCTAAGAATTTGATGCCCCCATATTCGACTTTCTGCATCTGGATATACAAACAAAAAGCTTCAAATTTTTGTGTACCAGTTGGGCTTCTACACTAAAGTTGCTATTTTTTTTTAATTTTTTAAACTTTTCACTTTTGTTTTTGAAACTAAGTTAATTTCATCTTAAAATTATTTAATGAAAATCTATATTAATACTGTCTCTGACTTTAAAAATTAGTAAGACCAAACACTCTATATAGTTTCATTTGATGGTTAGTGCTTTTCATTTTATAATTCTATTTAGTATAACTTTGCGAATAAAATTTATTTAAGTAAAACTTTTAGTTGTAACGTTTTGACAAGTAGAGTTTTACAAAAAAAAAAAAAAGAATTTATTTGGTTGTCAATAAAAAAATTTATCAAAATTTATAAAATTACCTTGATAGATTAGTTTTTTAAAGTTATTTCATGAAAAGAATGAATTAAGACTGTGAAACAAATTAAAGATACTATAGATAATTTACCTCTTTAAAAAGCTCTACAACTACAACTTCTATTCCCAAGAACCCAAAAATTTAGCTCTCATTAATAGAGCAATATAGCTTATTAAATTCTCCAAAGCTCTACTCAAAATATAATGAAACATTACCAAAATTTTTGAAAAGATCTTATAAAATTATATACGCACTTATGGCCATTACACAAGTCATACCAAACAGGATTGTGGTTTTAAAGCCACAATGTCACAATGTCAAACCGAATCTAACTAAAATGGTGTGTTTACTTCTTAAATTAGGAAATAAGAATGATTCACATTCCTTATTGATATTGCTTCCTTGCTAAAAATTAAAATAATGGAGATGAATTTTGGGTGTGGTCCAAAAATTTAGGAATGAGGAATGAAAACATCATTTTCACAAAAGAGGTGAGAATAAAAATGAGGGAATGAATTGATGTTTCACTAAACCCAAGGATGTCTCTTGCAAAGAAGAATTCGTAGAGATTTTCCCAGAACCCGCCTACCCGACTGATACAATCTAAAATCCACTATCTGCCCTTACCTTATTAGTAGTCGGTGAATAGTGACCCTATTTGTATGCGCATTCACACAACAGGCACGTTCCAAGATCTCCCCAAACGAGAACCTAAACACGGTTTATTGAGAGTAAGCTGATTAAATATTAAAAAAAATGGGTTGGTTGAATATTGAGCACTTGAACAAAATAAAAAATTCATTTTTTACCCCATTTTAATATTAAATAATAATAATTATCATAATTACAATAATTTTTTTAAGTAAAATAATTGTAGTAGCAATAATAATAACAACAACAAAAATATTATATTATTATAATTATAGAAATAGTAGTAGCAGTAATGATGATGACGATGATGATGATTATTACTGTTATAATATTAATTATAATTATTATAATAAATAAAATAATTATGATTTTACTACTATTATTATACGTATAATTATAGCAACAATTATTATAATAGTAATAATTAATGTTATAGTAATCATAATTGTCATTATTATATTATATTATCATAATAATAATGGCACTGATAAAATAATTATTTTGATTGTAATAATTGTAATAACAACTAGGGTCATAATATTTATAGTAAAAATATTTACTCTTTATTCTGCTAGTGAACAAATATATAATTGTGTCTAAGGGCATTAAAATAACTTGTGACAATTTATTCCAATTACAAGACAAAGTAAATACATCATTGGAATTACAACTTATTCTGTTTTTTTTTTATTACATGAGACTATTGCTCAAACTACAACTCATATTACACGAGACTATAATTGATATTTACAAATCAGACTATTACTAGACCAACTTACATCAATGCTTATGGAGCTCTGTCCAGATTTCAACTCTCATTAATATTCGAGAGATGTCTACTCCACTCACACTTGGGAACCCTTATTAATATTCGAGAGATGTCTACTAAACTCACAATTGGGTAAGAGAGAAGACTACTTTCATTCAATTTTACAATATAATTACGGAAGGAAATACCCCCACATTACGATTGTGGGGGTTCGAACTGTTGCCCTCCAAGTTGGAGGGCAGGGCCACAACTTATTCCAATTTTGATTCTTATAATTTAAGTAAACAACTTATTTTTATTTTTATTTTTCTTTTTAATTCAATTTTATTTTGATTTCAATAATTTTCAATTCCAAAAAAATAAACACACCATAAATCATGTTGGTCCCCTCACTTGTAACTTTCCTGGTCTCCTCACTTGTAACTTTCCTGGTGGTTCAGGGATATTCTTTGCATTTGTTTTCCGTCGGATTGAATAATTTAGAGAAAAGATATGTTGGCACGCTCTCATTGTCGTCATAAAACATCTTCTTCTGTATTTACAATTTAATTGATAGAGCAAACTGCATTTAAGGACATATATAAATCTAATTAAATCCCAAAACATTCTTTTAAAAAATTAAAATATCGTTCAACCAAACATTTAAATCTCTCTTTCTGTTTTGAATTTTAATTAGTTTATTAAATCAGTTTATTTTTGATAAATTATAAATAATTTAAAACAACCAAATATAGCAGCATGTATGTTTACAATTATTATTATCATATTTTATAGATTCTATCTCAAAATTTCTTTTGTCATTGTCATTTAATTTTCTAAAGCTGGAGACAGAAACAAAGATTTACTAGATTTGCACTAGTATTTTGAAAATCTTTGTGAAAAAAAAAATAATTGAATACTCAACAAACCAACTGGACTATTAATGAGTGGAAGGAAAATATGTTAAAGAAAGAGGATGAATTAGAAAATTGAGGTATAAATCCAAAAAAAAAAAAAACTTAAATCCTATAATATGTTGTTTAGTAGTCTATCTGAAATAATCTTTCAAATAAAAAAAACTTCTGAATGTATTACAATAAGGGTGGTGCACAAAGACAATAGCTGAGTTTTAGTGTAGCTTTATTTGTCCATTTATGTAAATTCTGATGAAGATAGATTTATTAAATGCAAAAGTGGCGTTTGATGAGAATTTTAGAGGGGTGCCAATGGCTCTAAAGACACTGTTTTTCATCCTGATTAACCCGCTGACCAAAAAACTGGGCTACGAGCCCACATGGCTCAGGCTTATTTGTCTGGATTAGTTGGGCCCTATAGTGAGTCCATAGGATTAATTTACGAAATTACCCATGAATTCTAATTACAGCGCCATCAACAGATTCGATTCAACACAACTCTGTGTTGTTGTTGTTCAAGTAATTAACACATAAATTCAATCTTAAAAATTAAAGCAGAAAAATCCTCAATCTCTCTAATGGCAACTTCTCTGCTATCTCCACTCTCATCACCATCAATAGAGCCACCGGCTCTTACCTCTAGCCACCCTAAATCTTCCTTCATCCCCAACCCCAAGCTCTTGTTCTCGACGCCCTTTTCAAGAACAAAACGCTGTGTTCAACGATGCTCCAAGTACTACAACTCACCCTCTGCGAAGTCCGTGAATCATATTCCCAAGCAGTTCAGAGAAGAAAATCTCCAAGATGGATGTTAGTCTCTGTTTCTTTTTCTCAATACCCATCGCTTCTTTTTTCGATTCCTTGTGCTCAGAGCCCAAAGTCTGGATTTTTTGTTTTTGGTGGGTTTGGTGTCCCCGTTTTGTTTGATTGAGTTGTACCTAGCTTAACATAAAGGATATTAAAGGAAAACAAAAATCTTTTGTGGGACTTTAGAATCGACACGAGTGTATGTTGAATCAATTTTAATGTAAGAGAAAATTATACATAGAGTTGTCATGAACGTTAGATTTTGATTGGAAAGAAAGCTTGTTTTATGTTTCTGGAAGGACAATATGATTGGAAGCTATACGAATGGCACTCAATGTTGGTATCGGAGATTATAAGTATAAGGTGAATGAGAATATTGAGGAATTGCAGATGCCTAGCAAAATTAGGGAGATTTTCCTTGACGTCATAGCTAACACGGGCCCTTTTAATATCTTTAATTCTGGAGGAAGTATTTGAAAATTTTTCTTATAACTTTTGTGGTAATGTTTTGGAATATGGTAGAAGGTCGATTTGAACTTCAGAATGTAGAAATTAGGTATCTTCGCTGAGAGCAGAAGTGCAGAAATGAGGGTTGTGACAATGAGTGAAGAGTGAGTGTGAGCATGTAGATGAAGGAGAATAGGTAATTGTTTTGATTTAGTAAGTGTAGAATCTAGAGCGGCGTATGGACTAGTAGAAATAGTATATTGTTAGCACTTGCGAATTTGAGAGTCTATGTATCGAATTATACTCATGAAACTAGATTTCCAATGCTTGTTTTACCCTCATCTAGCTTTCGTTCTTTGCTTTTGGGATTTTGCTCATTCTCACAGAGAAGCTTGCATAAGAGGATATTGTGGCCATAGAAAATTTGGGGGCACTGATTTTTAACAATCTAATTTGAGATTCTTCTAAATCGTTCTAGGAGCTCTGAATTAACTCCATATAGAAGTAAGATGATTCATGTTATTACTTCTAATTTCATGTTATTACTTCTAATTCATTTTGTTTCTCTTTCGTAGTGATGGACAACTACAAGAATGTGCCCCGTCACCTTTATGGCCTTACACCTTCACAGATGGACATGTTCATGACAGAAGAGAACCCTGTGTGCCGGCAAGCAGCGAGTGTAACAGAGGTTCTCTCTTCTTACACGCTCCTCTAGTTTCTGAGTGACTTAATGATGATATAGAATAAGAAAAAGCATTGCATTTTATTTGTCAATTGCTGGTTTGAAGTTAATTTTTGCTAATATTAAAATATTAAGAGATTATTGAATAAACAACTCCTGACAGGAAACCATTTCTTCTGCCCACCATTATTTGAATAATGGGGGGATGTGGAGTCTATCTGGCATGAGTGATAGGGGCCCTTCAAAGTATAGTATGAGTGTGAGCATGTATCGTGGAGGAGGTGGAGTATATGATATGCCCCAATCTGCTCCTCCTGACTTACCTTCTTTGCTGTTAGATGCTCGGATTGTCTATCTTGGAATGCCGGTGAGTGTTTATGATGCATCTGGTCCTCAACTTGTCTGCTGACCAATCTTCCCTACTTTTTACTGCCATCTTCCTCCTTTTGATCTGTACCACTTTAAAACTTTCGTTCTGTTTGCTTCAGATTGTATCTGCAGTGACTGAGCTTCTTATTGCTCAGTTTATGTGGTTGGATTTTGATAATGCCTCAAAGCCTATATATCTATACATAAATTCCTCTGGGACACAGGTTAGTGTTGGAACATGTTGTTTCTTAATATTGAATGGATGTCAACATATGAATCAATTTTCTTAACTTGTTTGAATTGCATTCTCTTTCTAAATTCATTTGCTGATATGCTTTTTGTTATACCATGTAGAATGAAAAGAAGGAGAGTGTTGGAGCCGAAACTGATGCATATGCTATAGCTGATGCCATGGCTGTAAGTATATATTGAATGCGTGCCATAGAACTAGGGAAAGTGGCCAAAGGTTCAATACTCATTTATTTACCACCATTTTGTTAAAACGTCTTTGTTGAGTTGTTTTCATTTTTCAACATACTTGTAAAGAACCTTTGGAGGCCTATATCATTTAATAGAGCTTTGGATTATGTTTACATTCTATATCAACTTTATGACCTGCTTTAATTAACCTCTGCTCCTTTTTCTCTTTTTTTCTGAAGTACTGCAAATCAAAAGTCTATACAGTAAATTGTGGCATGGCATATGGTCAAGCAGCAATGCTTCTATCTGTTGGAGCAAAGGGTTACCGCGGTTTACAGCCAAATTCTTCCAGTATGATTCACTTTCTATATAGACCTTATTGATTGTCATGATTTACTGATATATTTTGCTTTATTTGAAGCTTGTGATGATAGTGTTCCATTCTTTATTTGTGGTGAATGAATTCACGATAGGGAGAATCTAACTTTACCAGAGAATAACTTATCAATCACCCCCATGACCTGAACTACCTGTGGCTTCCAGTTGAACTGATAAGACATTAATTGGCAGGGGAAAAAAAATTTGTGCAACGATATTGGTGGGACTCAAGGGATGAGTAGAATGTGAATGAAAATTTTATATTATGAGAGTTATAGTAAGACGAAGCTCATTTAGAGAGCCATTAAGAGCGGTAAGAAGGTCAAATGATGGTGAAATGGTTTGTAGGACTGCATTCATTGCGTTTGATGCTTTGGGCTTGCTGAACGCTGATGTATGGCAGCTTCCAGTTCTTCCTGAAACTTTAGCATTAAACTTCTAAATTAACAATCACTCATGAGACTGGTAGCCCTACTTTCTTGTCCGTTCATGTAGGACTTTAGACCAATTGGGGACCGACATCAGGGATTTAACATGTAACTCCCTTCAAGGGGAGGAGTATAATAACTTTTCTGCATATTGTCTGTGTCTTGTTGAATAGGACATAGAACTTGTCTTTTTTTTCCTTGCACAGTAAAGGGTTCATCAGTCTCTAATTAAGAAAAAGTAAACGAGGAAGTAGTAGAATCATTGGTCAATTTCAAATCAAATTGTACTTATATTGTTATATACTGACCTGTTCTAAGAATGGAGCTGTTATGATATGCTAGCTGGTCATCAAACTGTAAAACCACAGGTTCTTTATCACATGTAGAAATAAAAACTGAAGATCATCCTCTTTGTTCGCCATGGTTTCTTATCATTTTAATGTTAAATTGCAGCAAAATTATATTTGCCTGTCGTTGGTAGGTCGAGTGGGCCCGTTACTGACATGTGGCGCAAGGTATTCCCTACCTTCCTCCTCCTCTCTTTCCTGTATTACCCTCAGTCTTTTTCTCATTATATTTCTCTTTAGGCCAAAGATCTAGAAGCAAACGCTGAAAGCTACATTGAGCTATTAGCAAAAGGAACAGGAAAACCCAAGGAAGAAATTGCTAAAGACATCCAACGACCTAAATACATGCAAGCAAAAGAAGCTATAGTGTATGGCCTTGCAGACAAGATAATCGACTCACAGGATGCAGCATATGAAAAACGGGTAATGTTTTCACTTATCAAAACTAACAAGTTTTTTACTGATATTTGATGCTTCCACCGTTCCACGTCCATTATAATAACAAGTTCTCTCAAATTAGGATTACGATATGATGCTTGCTCAACAAATGTCCATGGAGAGAGAAGCAGGAGGTCCACAAGCAGCTCCTTCTGGATTTAGGTGAATTAGTTGTAACATATAAGCTTAAAATACATAAGAAAGGGTTCTGTTTGATCACGTCAACTTTTTTGTTCCACACACAATGCAAGGAGCTACTGGTTATGGTTGATCCTTTTTTTTCATCCACTGGTTACATTTGATCCCAGTGGTTGTATCTATGCTGACTGGTAAGCTCGTAGCTGCTTCAGCTTTTAGATGATGTATAGATTTGTATCTGTGGAAATGGGATTTTTGTTAGGTTACCTTCTTGGCAAAGACATCAAAAGTTTGACATTTTTCTTTGCTTTCTAACAAATATCTTTCCAATATTAAGCAGTTTTTGCTTTATTTTTCTGGTGAGTTTTAATTTGAAGGCCCCAAACAGTTTCTCTTGTTCTTGGATGTAAGAACTTGCAAGTTTGACATGATTTATGATTATGTAAGAAAGGCTAACAAATGCATCAAAATCAATTCCGTGAAATACTACAGTCCAAGTAATTCAACAAAAATAACAGGGAAAAGAACAAATGAAATTCTTTGAACCAACTTTACTATCGGTCGGTGCAAACAGGATGGAAGATGAAGAGAATGAAAATTCCAATCTATAATACAAATTTAGTTTTCAGATGAAGCTTCATCTTAAGTAATGAAGCTTTTACAGAGTATTTCAAAATATTACATCTGAAAACACACTACAGTAAATTGGAAAAGTGTTAACCTAATTTATGCAGGAGGGTTTGGGTAAGCTTTTGGTTTTGGCTTGACTTCAATTTCATTCACGCTCCGTACAAATATAGCATCAGGTTCATGTCTGCAAAAATGAACAAACAATTCGTTAAAGCTGGAAACAAGGGAGAAAAGGATGTGGGACAAGACTGATTCTTACGGCTTATCTCCTTCTTCAAATGTGTAACTTGATGCTACAGCCAAAAGTCGGCCATCCCTACTGAATGAGAGTGCTGCAATGCTTGTCGGGTACTTTGAGTACTGCCAAAGGAAAGCATGATTATGTTCATATTAAATGAGAAATTTCGCACACGTTCACCTAAAAACCATCAAACTTCTAACAGCTGTTTACCTGATACAGCCTCTTCTTGTTGTTTCCATCCCACACATTCACAAAACCATCACAACCTCCGGTCGCAAAAGTACCATAGCTGAAGATTAAATGTAAATGAGATCATAGGTTAGTTATTATGTGAGTAAGAAGAAGATGATGTTGTAATAACTACTATCAAAACCACCAATTTAGCTTACTATAAACATGAATTTATCATGCGCAACTCTAGTTGATGATATCAATAATTTATATTTACATTTTCCTATCTAAAAGGCAAAATCAAAGTTAATTTTGAAAAAACTTCCTATTCAAGTTTATATAATATGTATTTCACAGCAAAATTACTCACAAACTCGTAGGGCCAGTTGTACTTTCCAACAGACAATTTCATATGAGGGAAAGGTTCAGTGCACCCTTAGTGCTGGTTTGGCTTGCATTCCAAATTTTCTATTTACCTAACTGACAGATAACATGCTAACAATATTTTGCATTAGACCATCAATTTGAACCATCCATCAAATTAGAAATTTTTAACAGAATATCAAATTATTAGGATCTTCAGAGTAAAACTGACCCAATCCTTCAGAGTATCTGAAGTTTCTACTCTTCGTAAGTCTTTCAGCGATAGATTTATCAAAAAATACAACTTAGAAACTTACATGGGGTGGAAGGCAATGGCATTCACTGGATACACAATGTCCCTTCCGGCCTCTGATTTTCGGTGGCACTTAAATGCATATCTGAACAAAATAATGAATATGAAGCAGAATGATATGTCAATAACATTGCCATGGCAATATATGAAAGAAAGAAATGGATTACTTCTTGAAACAGAATCACGAAGGGTTGTATTGCAGATCCCAGGCATGTATCAAACTAAAGATATATTATGGAATACAGAACAGGATAAAATAAATATTAACATGTACTTTTTGGCTTGACTAGCTTCTGAGAGATCAAAAAACTCCATAGCAACCCGTCCTTCAACAGAACTCAGAGCATATCCTGCATTGTGTGCATGAAAACAAATTATACCAAGAGAAAAGACCTCAGAACAGGGATGAATAGCAGACCGAATATATTTTAACTGCTATTCATTTTAAGCTACTTATAAGTACTTATCACGAATAAAGAGTAATCTTACCGGTTCCATTTGGATAACAACGCACACATCTAGTCTGATACTTTAAAGAAGATTCTCTCCTTTGCTCGGGCTGAGACATGTTTCGTAAATCATAGACATTTACATGTCTTCCTGCAGTGGCCACCACCAGACGGTTTCCAACAAGAGATAGGGAGTAGACACGCTCAGGCTGAGGGTATGTTCCAACAAGGGTTCGCTCCTGTCCACTTGCTCCTCTAGGATCCCAACACTTGAGAGATTTGTCCCAACTACCAGTAATCACTTGCCCTGTAATCATAGTCAGGAAATTATGGAGTAGAACTTGCTAAATTAGAGAAAAGTAAAAAAACAAAACAAAAGCTGCATTTTTAAATATACAAGATTCCAAAATAATACAAATAATAATATTCTCCCAAGTCATGCTAAAGTACAGAAAACAACCTTTTTTTTTTTTCCTAGATATCTTGATATCAACATTAGCAGCTGTAACCTTCCAGAACAGCAGTGCAATGGATATGATATGGAATGGATATAATATGGAAGATCATTTACTGGGTAAAGGACCTCGAAACAAAGATTTCAACATAATCAGTTTCCACAAATTTAAGGCTTACATCCACTTTCCTTCACAGTAGCAATATATTTTACTGACATTTTGTACCTTTTGCTGCTCATTGGGACTAACTAAACAAATGAGGTCAATTCCTAACTAGAAACCAAATTTATGCTCTTTGTATCTTTCTGCTGCTAATAATTCCAAATTGTCCACAAAATCAACTCATAAGGCAACAGTAAAATATTCATGAAACTTCCAAAGCACTTGCTTAAAAATGTAACTGCAATCCTGATCACAGCTACCTTTGCTTGAAAGCACATGCTTTTTGTACATTTATCACTAAAACAAGTAAGGCTAAATAGGTAATGAAGGGGGCATGTGAATCACAACTAACCTGCTGCATACGAGTACTCAATACAACGCACAGGTGCATCATGTTTCCCTAGGATATCCTCTTTTCCATGGCTGAATACTAGCCTGAAACATTAGTACCGTCATCTTAAGCTCAGTAAAAATAATGACTCCAAAGGCATAACTGGCTAATTGGAAACACCATAGAGAATAACGGTTAACTTATTCAAATTTTATGTCAATAATAATAAATCCAAGTAGAATCACATTCAGTTGATAAAGACCAACATAAAACCGTCTAAAAATATAACAACAATGAGCATCAAGAGAGTCAATACATGCAGCTCATCACACTGAAAAGGAACAAAAACATTTGAATAAACCAACCGGCTCATCTTTCAGAAAACATAAAATGGTTATAGTTCTGGAACTTCTGAAAAGAAAAAAAATTGAATTATACTCTTGCATGCTTGCATCCACTCAACTTTGAAAGCACAACAAGTAACAGTGTTCTATAAACACTCACTTTTACTTGACAGCCAGTGCTTTTACCGCACACCAGTCACCGTCCAACTATAAGTTAACATCTAGTAATTCCATCAAATTAAAAGCACCAAAATTTGGATTTTTTTTTTTAAATTTAATTTTCCATCAAATAATTCCAAAACAAAACTGAAATTTCATAAAATGAAAAGAAAAGGGCATAAACAAACCGTCTAACAGTGTGATCGGCGCTGGCACTGAAACCGGAAGAATCGTCGTGGAAGCAGCAATCGAGCACGGGCCCACCGTGCATGAACTCTCCTCGGAGCACATTCGCGCTCGCATCGTACAATCTCACGCTCTACATTAATTATTATTTTTTAAAATTTTAATAATCGTTAATCCCGCAAAATGAATTAACTTAATTTTTTTTTAAAAAATAAGGATAATAAAAATAAAGAAAAATAAGTGAGGTTGTGACTGTAGCGGGTACCTTATCCCAAGAGGAGACGAGGAGGTGATCGCTGTGGTTGGAGAATCGAAGGTTCGAGATCCCGTCGCTTGGAGGGTTCCCGAGCTCGCGACCGGAGGTAGGAGGCGGGTGGACAGCTGTCATGCCGTGATTGGTTGGGGGGGAATTGAGAAGAGGAGTTTAGGGACGTGTTCTGTTAGTGATTTAAGCGAGAGAGAGGGGCTGAGGGGGGAAAGGAGGTTTGAAAATTGAACGAGTGGCCGCTGCTGCTGCTGCCACTCCTAGGTGGAAATAACAAGTGAGTGAAGAGTATTTTTTTTGGGTTGTTTATTTATTTATTGATTTTTGAATTTAGACGGGGGAATTTTGAATTTAAAAAATAACAAGGGAAGCGATGATACACGGTTGTGACTTGTGAAGATGAAGATTCTGATTTTTTTTTTTTTTTTTTTGGGGGGTGTGGGGTTTATAATTACTGTTGTAAACAGCTTCTTTCAATAAAAATAAATAAATCCTAGTAGAAACAAAATAGAAAACTTGATTTTCAAATCAAAATTCTATCTTAATTAGTTATACACATTCAAGAGTTTAGTATATTCTGGTATCAAGAGCTTGATCTAGTAGTAGCCTTATTTAACTGTCAACTTGAGTTTCAATTTAGAGAGACAAAGAATTAAAAAAAAATTGATTTTAACTTTGTTCATATGTATTTTTTTAAAAAAAAATTATGACACATTCAAATTCAAGTATTTAATATAATTTCATATCCTTAACAATATATTGGTCTAGTTCAAGTTCAACATGTTTTAGTACTCATTTAAATATTAACCATGCCAATTAATATTGTATGTATTTAAAAAAAAATCAAATTAATTGCTAAAACGAATTTAAAATATTAAAAAAAACAATTGGGCTCACTGTGAAGCCTTTTTTTTTTTTAACAATTATTGGGCCATAGGTTGGAGGCCTCATAGATCACACTCAATTTCGGAAAGCCTATTTGGCCAATAAAAATAAATAAATAATTAATTAATTACAAAAATTACCAACTGAAGCAAAAACAAAACGAATTTGGTTGCCGTTTGTTCTCTTCGGAGATCTAACTCTACTTCGTCTATCGTTCGATCTCAGTCAGCTTCACCTTAAACCCTAGATAATTTTTTTATCAAAATTGAAAAATCTTTATACTCTTTAAATCGTTAATTGCATCAAATATTCACTGATTGGTTCTGTTTTCACACGCTTTTAGACGCAATGGTGGTCTGCAAATGCCGCAAGGTATTCGCTTTCTGTCTTCTCTGAGCTGATTATTTTGTATGATTTGTTAAAATTAGTTTAAAATTTTAATTTTTGCTTATTGGGGCTATAACTATTTACTTAGTGTTGAAATGTGTGATCTATTAATTGGGATTTTAGATCTGATTTAATTGACGGGTTCATCATCTTGGCGTTATTTTAATTTTATTATTTTCAATTGAGTCGCATGAAGGGTGATTCAGATCATGGCTTTTGTTTTTGTTCGTTGAGTTAATGGATCAACTTGATTGTCGTGTTAAAAAAAAAAATGAAAAAACAGAAACGGAGAAACTCGATGCAGTCTTGTTCGGTTTTAGCTTTCATCGTGGCTTGATGAATTGTGAAATTTTGTTCAGTTGAAGAGTGATTAATTTGTTTTTTGTTTATTTTTTGGATGTTTCAGGCTACCAAGTTATATTGTTTTGTGCACAAAGTTCCCGTTTGTGGCGAATGCATTTGCTTCCCCGAGCATCAAATATGTGTAGTAAGTGAATTGGGTTCTAAGGGTTTTTTTTTTATGTTCCATTGGAATTTGAATGCTGCAATGAAGTTTGCATACTTGTGTGGCATTATGGGTTTGCATATATTTTGAGAAATAGGTTATATAAGGAGTTAATTTGGTAAATTGAATAGGAGCATAGGTCAGTTTTGTTGTATAAAGAAAGAGAAAGTAAGCTACGGAGGCAATTATGATTTTTATGTGGAGTAGGGATGTGTGTTTGCATATATGGATGAGATTTTACTGTTAAACAAGTGTTAAATGTGCTTATAATTTTACTTGAGAAAAAATATCTGAGGGAATTTGAATTTTTTTAATCTTTTTTTGCTTGTTGCTTTTACTTACTCTGTTCACTTTTGTAGGTTCGGACTTACTCAGAATGGGTGATAGATGGGGAGTATGATTGGCCTCCAAAGTGTTGCCAGTGCCAAGCTGTTCTAGAAGAGGAGTCTGGTTCAGAAACCACTCGATTGGGTTGCTTACGTATGTAATTTTGCAGATATAAATACTTGATTCAACATGCAAGTTTTTGTTGGGAATCCATTTTGAAATGATACTTTTTAGCATAAAACTATTTTTTCTTGTTTTAGATGTTATCCACACAAGTTGCTTGGTTTCACATATCAAAAGCTTTCCTCCTCACACTGCACCTGCTGGATATGTGTGTCCTTTATGTTCCACTACGGTGAGATTTTTATTACTTGTTTTCATCTTAGAGCATTTCTTTTTCCATTTGCTTGGTGTCATGTTTCTGATGGCAAGTATATCAGGTGATATGTAAACACTCTCAGATTTATTTATTTTTTACGTTTTGAAAGGGTAGAATACTCAAAACGATTTGTTGTCAATCTCCTTGGTTAAACTATTAAGTTGCTTAATTTTTTTTTTTTTTAAAAAAAGTTCATATCTTCAGTGCATACCAAGAGACCACAACTGTAAATTAAAATTTAAGTAGGGAAAAAGTGTCAAGAAAACTAAAAGCAGATGGTCTTGCATGTGTAGGTAATTATGTGCGAAGTGAGGGTAGAAGAAATATTTGTTTTTGCACACCTGAAAAAACTATAAATAAAATAAGGATAGTAGGAGTTCTGCCACAGGGAACCTATTGTATGAGAGGTTAGAGAAGCCCTTTAAAATATTCTCCTGATCCTTTATGTGTTCAAGGCTCAAGTGAGACCGAGGCAAAAGTTTTCCTGCAAAGTGATTTGGGTATACTTTGTCTCGAAATTGGGGAAAGAATAAATTGCTTCGCAACTGATATATGCCTTGAAATTTTGATTGAAGTGAGCATTTCTATCTATGGATATTTGTGTGCAATTACAAGTGAACCATGCAATTCTGTGGTGGTGCCTTGAAATTCTGATTGAATTGAGCATTTCTGTCTATGGTTATTTGTGTGCTTTTACAAGCGAACCAGTGATGTCACCTGTCATTTTTTGCTTGATGCTTTTGCACTCTAGTACACCTTTAATTTGTTGCTTATCTTATTCTTCTGGCAGTCTAAGTTGTACACTATGGTTCATTTTCTCATGGTTGTTGCAGATATGGCCTCCTAAAAATGTTAAAGATTCAGGATCTCGCCTTCATTCACTACTGAAGGAAGCAATTATGCTGGTGAGGGTCCTAAGTGGTACTAAATTGAATGCAGCTTTCACCACTATGAGTTAGTGCATATTGTTCTCTTTGATGATTAGATAGGTCACATGATGAAGCCTTATGGCCATTATTTTTGGGGTTCAATGCATGCATCTTTTTTGGATTTAGTGTCTGGGGAGGGATCTCTTGTTGCTATATTTGTTGATTCTGAAATGTAGAAGGATATTCAAAAAGATTCTGTAGTCACTAAGCTTGCTATACTAGTGTTCAGTTGGATTAGATTGTAAATTACTTTTGTTCAATACTTTTGCAGACTGGTCTGGAAAAGAATTTGTTTGGAAATCATCCAGTTTCTTTAGCAGTGGCAGAGTCCCGTGGTCCTCCACCTGCATTCGCCTCTGATCCGATAGTTAATGTAAATGCAAGCTCATCACCCTCAAAAGATGGAATAAACATAACTGAAGGATACACGGCTCCATCTACGGTGTCAGAAATTATGGAGATAGATGGCCCTAGTCCAGCTGGAAATTTTATCAAAAGCTCTAGTCCTGTGGTAAGGGTTTTGTAATTAATCGTTGAATATAAAAATAAGATAGTTATGTCATTATCTTATGCTTTCAAGCTTGGTTCATCCTTGCTTGTTAGTTGTTTAATTCATTTCTTTTGATACTGAAATGTAACCCAGCCTGGTGCCACAACACGAAAGAGTTCATCCCAGGTTGAGCGACAGAACTCTGAAATTTCATATTTTGCAGATGATGAAGATGGGAATCATAAGAAGTACAGTCGAAGAGGTGAGTAGAAGCTTCTTATTTATGTGATGAACCGGTTGGAACTATCTTCATATTAAATCCTGATGTTTACCTACTTTCTTTCGGTGGAAAATGGTAGCATGTAACAATGCCAGGCTGCTGGAATGAGGGTGTAGTGCCTTATATTGCTTTTGTTCAATGCCTACTCTGCTTGCAATTCTTCCAATCCCTCTTCCCTATTTTCATAAATTCTAGGTTTAAAATTTAAACTGATTGGGGTGAGCCATTGTAGGTCCCCTCCGTCATAAGTTTCTCCGAGCACTGCTTCCTTTCTGGTCAAGTGCATTACCAACTTTACCAGTAACTGCTCCTCCACGTAAAGATGCATCAAATGCAGATGATGCCACGGACGGTCGTTTGCGGCATTCAAGACCATCGAGGACAGATCCCCGAAAAATCCTTCTTTTGATAGCAATCATGTACTGTCCAATGTCCACATTACAAATCTCCTTTTTGTTTGACCCTTGGGATGAATTATTGTTTTGTTTACCTGATTTCTATTATCGATGCACAGGGCATGCATGGCGACAATGGGTATTCTGTATTACAGACTCTCACAGCGGGCTTTGGGCGAAAGGCTGTTTGATGATGAGGAGCAGTAGCAATAATATTCTGCAGTTATGATCCGATTCGGGTGACTTATGCAGAGACGTGCATGATGGTCCTGCTGCATCCTTGTGCTAGGCATAGTTGCATTGAACTGTTGCTGGTTTCTCAGTGAAACGCACAAGTGAACTGGGGGGTAATTTTTTGTTTTTGTTAAATGCGGTTTACGGTTGAATTTTATATATAGCGTTCCCCTCTTTCTCTTCTCTTGTTTTCTCATTATCTGTTTTTGGAGTGGAAACCGGTGAATCCGGTACAAGGCTAAATGTTATGTTGCAAGTGGATTTTTTTTTTTTGTAATTAGCTTTCTATTCAGCTTCAGGTACTGAACTTGCAAATATTGAAAATTTTCATAATGTTTTAAAAGTTTTACAATCTTTTGTTACACAATTTCCAATTTGCATAGGGATGGCAATTCTAGTTGGCCAGTTATGTTAAATTTATCTGGGCAAAATGTAACATGCATTTGATTTGTTTATTAATCATGCTGATTTGTTAATTAATCATGTCACTGATTGCAAAAACTAACCGAAAATGTGTATTAATTATATTCATATATATGTTACCAATTTAATATATTTTAAATTTCATTGGTTTTTAATATATTTTACTTTTTGCACCATAAGACCTGGACGATTAAGTGCCGCCCCCAGATAAGGCACTGCCGTTTAGTTAAATAGTCATAACATATATTACATCCATGCCATGTGTATGAAATGTTATGCGTTAAAAATGTATCAAACGTAACTTGAATTAAATTATTGAATTGAATCATTTAAGCAAAACTTTTCTCTTTATTCCACTAATAATGATGATTCACTTCAATAATATTTATATATTGACAATTAGATTTATATACATTAATCTAAATTTTGGTTGCAAGAACGAACTAAGATTCCAATATATAAATATATATATATATATTAGTCGTCTAGTCTAAGTTTATTCTGTTGTTAAATGTACTACAAAGTCTGAATCTGTTCAATTTTGCACCCAATATATACAACTTGTATCAACTATCCACCAAAAAGATATTATTACTCTTATGAAATGACAAAACAAATGCAAACACAAATTGTGGTGGTAGTTAGTTTGTGAGAATTATTCTGTTTTTTGGTGGACAATGGATCCATATTGTAAACAATGGGTGTGGAAAATCGAACAAATTTAAACTTTTTAGTATTTTTAATAACAAGGTAATTTTTGGGTGAATATTTGTTAATTTCAATTTTTTTATTTATTATAAGTAAAAAAATAAATATATAAATAAAAGTGGCAACTAAGCACCAAAAGTTAATGTGTATATTAATGGGAGGAACGAGATTCTGATTAGGTTTGTTTTGTTTTGTTTTTGGTCTCACACACACAAACGCTAATTCTTTTAATGTTGAGAATTAATATTTGCATAAATTATGTGTCTAGAGGGCAGGGAATCTTGACTTAATAAAAAAGCTTAAAATTGAGTGACGAGTAAATTAACAAATAAAAAACTTCATACATCCTTAATTAAAACGGCAGATAGGGCCTTAAGATGAATCAAATTTTTTACAAAAAATTTTAAAAATTTTCTTTTATGTTTCTGTTTTAAAAACTTCTAACCATTGAATTGATTTGAATTTGAACCCTCAAACTTGCATAATCTTATGATATTATTTTTTTTTTCTTCACCTTTTATTGTTTATATCGCGAGTTGCATGGGTCAATGGCACAGATGGGCCGTTTCAATTACTATAATTATCCTCATTTTAAATGCTTAATAATAAGTTAATGGATTTATTTTCACTTTGTTTATTCTGAATTAGAAAATGGTTGACTTGTTTAATTTCTCCATCACTTTCAAAAGAAGGTGTCAATGTATATTACTACATAGGGAAAAAAAGAAATTGTACTTTTATTTATTTAAAATCCTCCCCTGAAAGCAAAGAGATTGCTACATTGAGTAGTATTTATATTGTATGTAAATCAAACTACAAGTTGAATTTTTTTAAAAAAAATAATAGTGCTAATTTAGATTATTAGAATTTTCTTTTTTGAGTAGGGGCCTTAGGTCAGCCTAGCCACAATGTTATGTAAAGCTGATTTAAAGAAAGGGCCAGCCAGCCCATGCCCCCATAACCATTCCTAATGCAACTAATGGTGTCTTATTATCATTCTTAATATGAAATCATCTTTATTAAATAATCAATTTGATTTTTTAATTTTAAAAAAAAAAAGTAGGGGGTGGGCAAATTAGTTAATTAATCAATAATTCAATTACGAACATTTGACTCCGAATTCCTAAACGAATTGAATTTGAAATTGATTTTAATAAGAATTGGATATTTATTCTCTTTTTCTTTAAACCTAATCACTCACATAAAACAATGCTTAAAGAATATAAAAATGAAAATAAAAATAATAAACTCCCATTAGATGCAGTCATCTCTCTCTGATGAGCAGCATATTATATATAATATAATATATGTATGTGTAGTGAGTAGGGGGCATCGGGCCAGGCCTTTTACAACTGTCTATTGTGGACTGATTCTAAGCTTTGCTAAAATTGTCTTCCTTCTTATTGAGTATAATTTATTGAAGTGAACACACATTTTTATAAAATTGTAATCTATAATTGAAGGTTATTTGATAAAAATGTATATATAATTAAATCTTAACCACGCTGAATAAATACACTATCATAGGTCAGTTTAATATATTGGATCCAAATATGAGTTGCAGGTAGGCTAAAAGGAAAAATATTTGAATATTCAAAATCCTTTTGAATTACCATTGGAGGAGTGTTTCACCATTGAAGATAATGAGCAATACATTCGAAATTCAACCAAATTAAGCATTAGCCGCAGAATTACTCTCTTTGGACAATTGATTAATAGGAGCACATGAGTCTTTTATTTTTGGTTATAGTTAATGAATTACTAAAATCATACATATCTTTTGTGATAATTAATTGAAAGTGACTCGTTGACATAGAATTAAAAATGTACAAGAAAACAATAATAATAGTAACATATTCAAGTCCTACTAAGTCTAAAAGAGCTTGAGAAATTTTCCATAACAAGGAAAAAAATGAAGAAAATAATACATGATGATTATTAGATAGTGACTATTGATGCAGAAATTTGGTCGTGTTGTAGGGCTGATCATGTTGTCACATCAACGCTCAGGTTAGCTATGACTGGGGCACTACGCTGCTCGTTCCTTCCCCAATCGAGTGGATTCTGTGACCTCAACCAACGTCGCTCCTTCTCTTCTGCCTTGCACTCACAGAAATAGATCAGGGGTGCCTGTGGTTTTTCTGACGAAAATCCTCCGATACTTAAGTCAGTATGTAGGGTTTCGGGAAAAACATTAGACTATAGATCTATGTAAGCTAACAATTGTTAAATGAAAGGAATGTTTTTTAAAGATTTTACGAAAGTAAGCTCTGAATCCAAAATGGTGGAGTTTCCTCTTTTTTTTTTTTTTTTTGTTCTCCCATTTTTCTGTCGTTTTTCGGGGTTTTATAAGCAGCCACCCTTTGTGTCTAGAAGGTCCCCCCACATCCTCCATATCCGGGCCATCATGGATCAAATGGATTGCAAAAACCGTACATTGGTTATTGTGCCTCCCTTGTACGATTTGGACGTGGCGAAATTGCTGCCTTGATGTGTCATCGTGCCCGATTTTTAAGTAACAATTCTCTGGTCGACCTATAGCTTACACCGAAGAAGGCTCTGGTGCCATTGTATCTACTCATCGTAATGGAGCAGAGAAGATTCTACCTAGGGGTGGGCACGGTTCGGTTCGGTTCGAAATTAAGTAGAATCGATTTAAATCGGTTATTTTATAAAAAGAACCAAATAAGAACCGAACTAAAAAATAACCGAACTTAAACGGTTTTTTTCGGTTCGGTTCGGTTTTTTCGGTTCTGGACCTATTGGGCCTATTTTGAATTTTTAAATTTTTAGCCCATTGAGCTTCATAAATGTAATAATTTTTTTCAACAAGTTCATCCTAATTTCATTATAAATATTAACAATAAATACAAAGTATTCAAAACACATTTTATCAATAATATCTTACTAACTATTAATAAATAATTAAATAAACAATCTATATAATAAGATGCTAGTTTAAAAAAAAAAAAAAAACTTACTGGTAAGCAACATCAATCAACTATCATTTACTCTTCAGCTACTTGCTGTTGTTCTTGAGATTGCATTGGCCTAAAAAATTCTTCAAGAAATTGAAATTTATGAAATTTAAGAAATTGTTTTATATTTGATTTTAGGGTTTATTTTGGGAAATAAAAATTTACGAAATTGTAACACTAACATATATATATACTCTGATTGTGTGTATGCAAGTTTATGTTAGTTATCTTACACAATTAGTTAAAAATGAACACATATTTAATTTAATAAAATTTAAAAATAATTCGGTTTTTCGGCTCGGTTTTTTTATAAATTGTACCGTTCGGTTTTTTTTTTACCGAATTAAAAAAAACCGTTAGTTCGGTTCGGTTTTTTTAAGACTACGGTTTTTTTGCCCACCCCTAATTCTACCTTAACCGGATGAAGCACGTGCTCTTTTAATCGCCCAAACAGTGACTTTAATTTCTGTTTATTTTAAAAATCTAGTGTTGAATGCAGCATAGCTTAGGCTTATCATCCAGAGAGAATAAAACTGAATCTATAAAATTGTTTCTCAATTTATAATTTGTTTATATATATATATATATATATATATATACATATATGTATGTATATTATCAAGCTATATATTTTGGGATTATGCGGCGACACGGAAGTTAATTTTGCATTTGAATTCTTCTTCTCTAACTATTCAAAAGATTTTAAGGGCATTTAGTGCTTCCGCTTTGATCAAAATATTAATCAATATTTTTCCTATTAAGTGATCACCGAGTGTTTATATGCTAGACTGTTTTGCGCGTTTAGCTGTTCTTTTTTATATTAACTGAATTTATTTTCGTGAAAAAGAAATGCAACTCATTTGATTTGATGGGTCGTAAAATTGGATTGAAGCCAAAAATAATTGAAAAAAAAAAAAAGAGAATACATAGAACTAGCTATATTAATGTGTTCACGGCTATATAGCATTATAGTTTTTGTTGTTTTCGTGGTCATTTACTAGAGGTCCCCGTCGAGATTTGAACTTGTCAACATATGTGATCCAGTGAGCACTTGATCAATATACAAATGTATACTGTTGCCTTCACTTATATATCTAAAAAAAATTATCTAATAATAATAATAATAATTAAATAAAAAAAATAAAACTTTAAAAGGAAACAATATAATGGGAATGGGGTGTGAGTTTAATAAATCCTTGGTTATTTTAGTTGGCAAAAAACTAAAACAACATATAAGTAAGAATTGAAATAATTTTTATTCTGTTATTGAGATCCTATTAAGTGGCGGATTTAGAAAAATAATTTACTGGGGGTTAGATTACATGATAGTAAAATTTTAAAATTAAAACCTTGAATGTATAAAATATTTGTTAATACATTTATAATTGTTCTTGATGTATTTTTAAGAATAGAAAAATGTTTGTGGTGATGACGTATAATTATTTTTAATTATAGCGTAGGCTTTTATAATTTTAAAAGTTAAAGTTTAAATTTTGTAAGTTTATAAAATTTATAGGGTCAATTTTAATAGATTTAATGGGTGCTAATTAGAAATCTTAAATAATTTTCCTTATTTTTAAAAATTGTTTTTTTTTTTAGCTAGTGAGGGCTGCAGTTCCCACTGGTCACATACTACATCCGCCCCTGATCTTATTTGATATTAAGATACTGTAATTATAAAATAGAAGTTAACATTGTATAATAAATATGAATTTTAAGCAATAATTTTGATAAAACCAATAAAGATATTATAATTTTTTTTATCATACAAGTGGTAAATTAAATTAGCTTAGCTTACAAATTAAATCAATTACTATTTATCAAACAATTTAAATACTCTGGGATTTAAGGTACCATTGTCTATTTTCAAAACTAAACGGGGTTTAAGTTGTGCATGCCCTCGTTTAACTTTCTCCAAATATTAATTATTAGCCACTTCAATCAGATTTTCCTTCCAAATTTTCATTTTTGACATATACTTTCATCGAGTAATTACACAAAGCTAGAACATGTCTTTAACATCTTAGAAAAGAAAAAAAGTATAATTGTTGGGAAAATCCTTGAGATTAATACAATCTTCTAGACTTTAAAGTTTCAATAATGATTAACGACCAATACCATGCTTCTTTCTCAATCTATCGAGAACCCTAACTCCAAGATTCAGCCCATAATTCATACATATAAAATAAACGGAGATATTAAAAATTTATCAGAACTTTTTATGATAAAAATAATTTCTAACAGGGACTCGTGTCATTATCCCTTATTATTGAGTCTAAGACTCTAAGTTGCATCTTCAGTTCATCAACTAAAATTGTGTCATGTCAACGCATGCAGCGAATGTATATATATATATATACACACACATACACGGAGTTTATTGGTTATTGAGGGCTATAAATATATATATACAAAGGAGAGGTCTTTCTCTCTTGGTGGGTGTGAGAACTTTTACTTTCGATTAATTAAGAGTAGTTTATTGTTTTCACGAGGAGGGCATGTGTTCTAATTATGTAACTAGCAAAAGTTCCAATTCAAAGAGTCAAAGAAATTCGTTTTAAGACTTCAAAAAAATAAAATAAAATAAAACCAAGAACTGAAATTCGATAGACTTATTGAAAGCTTAAGCCAATTATCGTAAAGAGACATGCTGAAGGAAGTTCTTAATTAATTTAAGCACTGTCAACCTTTTTATTATGTTTATCTTTGATAAATAATTTTCTATTTTAATGAAGTAGCTAGTTTAACTAGTTTTCTTGTTATTCCATGTAGGTTTCTCATATGTTATAATATTTATTTGTGCCCTTGACCTATGTAGCTGTTTTATTCTTCCACTCATGGATGGATAATAAGATGTTGTTGAGTAATAATATATTTATAAAGTTGGGATATAAAATTTATATCTCAAATGAAATATTATCAATTAATGAACGTCTTGTGTTACTCTAACAATAATATTTAAAACTTATCACGTGAAAAATGGACTATAACTTTAACGATAAAAGTTAGTAAACAGATTAAAATACAATAGTACTTCAACAATGAACTAGAAAATTGAAGAAAAAAATTGAAAGAATTTTTACATACTTAGAGAAAATCAAAACTTGAGGCATTGGCTTTACTATTATGTTAAAAAAACTACTTGATCCAAAAACTTAACCTAATTGACAAGAACCCAACATTAATATTTAAACAAGTCTTTAACATCATTATTCATATTAAAATCGTGACTTACTCTCCGTCAATTGTCAATCTTCACATATCATAAACAGTCTCATGTGATCAAATTAAGACATCAAATCCCACCGATTAAACCTCCCATGCAAGCACCACCACATTCCATCTACCTAGCCACAAGATTCACATGTGCCCGAATGCAAGAAGTTTCAATAAGTTTTTAATGCATAGCATTCTTCTTATTTTATTTTTCTCTTTGGAAGTTAGAATCACTACTCATTATTTTTTAGTTCTTATCTTTCAGAGATTGATTTGATTCCCAGGGATAGTGAGAGCTCATTAATTGTATATTGCATCAAATCCTCTAAATTCGTGATTAAACAACAAAGCACACATAACTCTTAGCAAATAAAATTGGATTAATCCCCATGATAATTATGAACCATATCCAAACCATGTGGCTCTATATTACTCTAAAATCGTGCTTTATGATGCATAATCAGCAACTCGATCACATTAGCCTCTAATTTATAGGGTTACCCGTTATACAATGTGAGCGTTAACACATATTATGAGCCTAATATATATGTTATGTTATAAGTTTAATGATTCATGTTATAAATTCATAGAAATATGAAAAGTTATAACCCTAAAATAAACATCAAATCTTATAAATTTAGGATTTTGGAATTAAGTGTAATGCTTCATGTTACATGTTTAACGTATCAGGCTATATGTCTAATGTACCAAAATGATGAATATCGCATCTACACCATAGCTATTCCCCAAATTAAACATTTTATAAAATAAAATATAAAAAAAGAATTTCATATCTTAAACAAATGAGGTTGATATATTAAATTCACGATGATACAATTTGTATTAATGTCCTCTCTCGCCATTCTTTAATAGCCAGGGGCTGTGAACCAAGCTGCCAGCTCTATCCATAACAGATTTTTTTTTTTTTTTTGCCTTTTCTTCAAATAAAAATTTATGGGTCGCGCTGGCGGCCGGCGTGAATCGAGAAATGTAATTAATCTCATGTGTGAAGAATAAAATCAGATTTTATGATGAGTTTCCAATATTGCTGCAGAGCCAAGATCTTATTCCATTATGCCAAAACCCTAGCTACCTTGTTAATTTTATCAACTTATAAAGCTTTTGTATGTACCAGCCAACAAGAGATCGTGCAAGTGGCCGGCTTCCTGTTAATTTTCCAAAAAATATATACATGAAAGTGTGTGTGTTTGAATATTTATAAAATGTTTAATTTGGAAGCTTCGTTTAGCAAAAATAATTTGTTTAATTAATAATATTACGCGTAGTTGGAGCGTGAAGGTCGCCAGAATCTTTGGTGGGTTTTTGGGGATGTGGCCATTGGAGGATAGATGGTTCTTAAATTTTTCATTTTTGGAGAACTATTTCATTTAATTGGATTGATTTTGTGTGAGAGACTTTAAGTTTAGGCTAAATTACAGGATAACCTTTTTGGGTTTTGTAATTAGCACTTGTTTTTTTAGTTTTTTTTTTTGTTTAAATCACCCGATTTCCGATGACCGCATTGGACCCCGACTAATTCGGATTCGGGGTGTAGTCACAGTTAAGGCTCTTTACCCCTCCCAAATAGTTTTTTTAGTTTAATTACATGTTACACAGCTCGTGATGAGGCTTTATCACTAAATTAAGAATTAATTACTTGGGTATAAGCAATGGGTGGTAATAAGAGTGAAATAGACTTTCTTTACTTTCATGGTTTTGACTCCCTAACATTAATTATAGTAATATATTATGGTTGAAATGTAAGTGAAAAGAGTAATGGAAGCCAAGCAAAATTTTGATTCACACTGCTTTGCTAGGTTTCATTTGAAAAAGAAAGCCAAGAAAAATTAATGAGTTCATATGAATTCAGTTTTAAAACAATCTTATTATACTGTAATGGGTGTTTTGTTTTCATTTTTCATACTCATTTCCCCAGAATTAACAATCCCAACTTTAGTGCGAAATGGGAAGTAAACCCAATCTAAAAACTATATAATTATAAGAGATTTTATCATTTAAACTAATCGAGATGCACTAAAATCAATAATCATTACATTAATTATATTTGATTTTATTTTATTTTAATTAAATCTAATATTAAAATTTGAATCAATCGAAGTTTTAGATAAAGTGTGAGTGTATATATATATACATAACCGATGTCTTGAATGGAGTTAAAAATTTACGTTCAAATAGTTATCGTATTAAGTAAGAAGTCTATTTTTATACGTCAAAACAATTTTAAAATTAATTAAAAAGGTTATCCATATTTTATTTTAGTGGTAAAAGTAATTTGATACTGTTGGATTTTGTTAAATTAAAGTTAAAATCTTATGAAAAATAATTGGACCTAGCTAGTTATTAGAGATGAGTTTGTATCTTATTTATAACATTGTAAATTATTCCAACATGTGTGGGAGATAATAGGATGTTGAATGTGGTTTTATATTAGTTAATAAGAAGTATAATAAGAAAATATAGAGTATAGATATGAATTTAGAGATAGATATGGTAGATAGGTAGATATAGTTAATATATGGGTTGATAGATTGATATGGAATATATGTAAAGTGGTAGATATTATTATTATTTTTGTTTATGTTAACTAAATTTAGTAAATGATTGGAGTTGTCTTAATGAATTTACAATGATTTGGGGATTTGAAATCGAAAGGGAAGCAAGCTCTGATCTCTCTTCCTCTTCTTTTGTAAGCAACCTTAAAAAATTGGATTTTGTTTATTTTGAGCAACTTCAATAATTTCTATCTAATTATTTTATAACAAGCACCCAACCATTATCATGTTTAAAAAAACCATTAACCATCAAGTGGCTTTTAAATCTTAATAAATCAACTATAACCAAATGCATCTTGATTTTTCTTTTATAAATTAATATTATTAGATCTGTGTCAAATGTTTTACCAGTTTAAGTATTTAACATTCACTTAATTACTACGCTTGAAGTTAAAACATATTCTTTAAGCAAAATTTGATGAAAAATGATCATATATATATATATATATATATGGAATTAAAAATGAGTCCCTCAAATATATAATTTTCACACAAATTTATTGCTTCAATGGACTTCTAACTATTGCCATTAATGCAACTCATTTGCTCATACATCTATGATTCTCTAACCATTTTACATAAATCCAAAAGATAATTGTATGCCACTTTCGTACGTCTATAGAGTGATCAAAGTTTTATCTTTTCGACACCCTTTATAAAATAAGTATCTTAACATATATCCTTAAGACACATTTAACATAGAATTAATGTATTCTAATTAACCAGAATATGCACCCTAATAGAAGTTCAAAGTATGTATTGGAGGTTTTACAATTGGAACACAGTCCAATGAATCTATCTTGTTTGATCATTAAACAAAATATATGAATCAAAATGTTCAAATTTTGATCAGATTCAGTTTCTAGCTAAAAAGTTGGAAGAACACTTGTTAGGTGTCAATGAGAAGAGGAGACAAATATCCAGAAAACAGATGGCACTGTCTGATTCTATATGAGTTTTGAGAATTTCTCATACTCATCTCCACGATCTGGCAGTCCTTTTATTAACATCACTTTCATTTTCCATGCTGTTTTTACATAATTAATCATTTTATTTCGTGTTCATCATATTAATTAATTAAAATAAAACCCCCCCACGTTCTCTTGATTGCCAGGTGTCATTCTCTATTTCCCAGTACCAAATAATTGACTTCATTTGATTTTGATCCTAACTAATCTCAGGTTAAGTCAGATTTTCAGTTGTGAAATGAAACTTAAATTTTAAAAAAAAACTAAAACCATTCTTTTGTTTTTGTCACTTGGTAATGTTTAAGGCCACGTAAAATGATGCATGTCATTTAATTTTATTTTAGTGCATGATTGTGTGAGCTTGGTCTATTCCTGATGAGTTGTACTTGGCCCCATTACGGAATTTGAAAACCTTTTGCATACGAATAATTGATTAATATCATATGAGATATTGTTTCACAATATTAAGTCAATGCTTTTTGCGACATTCTTCTAAGCTGTTGGGTATAAATATGTCCCTTAATCTTGTTTCCCATTCAAGCATTAATTGAATTACAATTGAGCTTCTTATTAGCTTCCTTGAACGTTTAAAAAAGAAAAAAAAAATACAAACTAGAAATTAATGGAGGGAGCAATTGCAGAGGGAGAGTGGAGCTCTTTAAGTGGAATGTGCACCACCGATCAAGAAGCTGATTTCATGGCTCAATTGCTTGGAAACTGCCCAGTCTCCGCCGAGCTTGAGGGCAGCTCAAGCTTTGGAAATTCATCATCACCAACATTTTGGCCTAGCCATGGTGCTAATGATTATGGTTCATACTATTCTTTAGATATAGGTGCTTATAGTGGAGGTGGTGGCAGTAGCATTTTTTACCCCTATTCATCAAGCCAAGAAAGCATTTATTTGAGTGACTCACATCAAATCTTGGGCAATAACAACATTAATGATAACAATATCAATAGCTCCATTTCCATGGATTTTTGCATGGGGGATGCAAATTGTAACACTAGCTCATACCTTATTGATAATCAAGGTGAGGATGAGTGTTTGAATAATCAAGAGAATAATAACATTAGTGATGGAAACAAACCCGAACTTGGCTTTCCTATTAAGGCTTTGGACACGAAAAATGAATCTGAGATGCAAGCTACAGAACCGGCGGTTGAAGAGAAACTCAACAACCCATCAGAATGTTCTAAGAAAAGATCAAGAAATGCAACTGACGTAAGTCCATTATTCAAGATCCATTCTTATATTTTTGCTTGGTTACTTTGTATGGCTTGTTCTGATTTTGTTTCAACAATATGCAGGTTCAAAAGAACAACAAGAGGAATCTGAAGTCAAAGAAGAATCAAAAGCGTGCTGTCTCAGCAATCAGCAATACTGAGGAGGATAATGATGCCAATAATAATGAAAATGAAAACAATAAGAGTATTATTGGTGCTAATAGGCCGCAGCTATCAAGCAGCTGCTGCTCGGAAGATGAGTCGAATGCATCTCAGGATCAAATTGGAGGAGAGGATTCATCAAAAGGGAAGGTAGCTCTCAATCTCAGTGGCAAAACTAGAGCCAGCAGGGGCTCAGCAACTGATCCTCAAAGCCTCTATGCAAGGGTAATTATCTATGACGAAAAAAATAATCCGAATTCGCATTTTTGCAGCTTATTGAATAGAATGCTGATGAACTTATGTTTCCTGATTCACATCTATGTTGCAGAAAAGAAGAGAGAGGATCAACGAGAGGCTGAGGATTTTACAGAACCTGGTACCAAATGGAACAAAAGTTGATATTAGCACAATGCTTGAAGAAGCAGTCCAATATGTGAAGTTCCTACAGCTCCAAATTAAGGTAATTAAAGAGAGAATCAATTACCAATCCTTTCAACAAATTTTTTATTTTTTTTGAAATTTAAAGAAAATGTATTAATTAGTGATCTAATTCTGTTGATTTTGTTATTTTGCAGCTCCTGAGCTCTGATGATTTATGGATGTATGCTCCCATTGCTTATAATGGAATGAACATTGGACTTGATCATTTGAAGCTTGCTGCTGCATCAAAATTATCTTAGAAGATCATTAAGAAAACGGCATTGGGTTTAATTATTTTGTACAAGTAATTTATGAAACTCCTCTTTTCAAAAAAATTTAAGAAGAGCATTTTATGAAAAATATACTGTTACATGTTCATTTCTCGTCTTACGTGTTCATTCGATACATACATAGCATCTAAAAAATTTTTTTAGTTCCCAAAAATTTGAAAGGGACAATTCGGATAAGTAATTAACTAATTAGCCTTGCTTTGGTTTTGATAAAAAACTGAAACTATACTTTGGAAATTAATATAATAACAAAAGAAAAATGATATATCCCCACGTAAACCCAACGTCAACCCCGAAAATGGCCAGTTTACACTCTCACTTTTGTGTCGTTTTGGTGCTTGACTCAACAAATACAAAACGCAATAAACTGGTGCCGTTTCACCAATGTTCAGCCATATATCATTGCTCTAAAACCAAGTCTTAAATCACCAATGGTAGAGCCATAAACAGTTTTATCAATATAATATTTGTCTGAGATCAAGAAATTGCTTAAAGTTATGAAACCGATAAATTCTTAGTATCAATCAAGTATCTGAAATCCTTTGGATTAAGATGAAAATTTCTGCCCATTAATGAATAATGAAAAGGACGACAGAAATGACAGTTTGTGCTACCGTTTCATGCGTCATTCTCTCTCTTCCTTATGGCCACTTAGCATGTTTCAATGTTGATGTGAGTGCTGGTGCTTGTGGATAATGGCTGCCTTTTTAATTTAATTTTATTTTTTGCATTCTTTTTTAAATATTATTTTAATAATTCTTGCCAGCCACAAGGAAGAAAGCGAAGGACGCATGAAGCGGTAGCTCATGTTACGTTTTTGTCGTCCTTCTTTCCTTCTTTTAACCGTTTAGCATTTTACTAGAGAAAATGTATGATTGGTGCTGACTGCTACAACTAATTGCAAAAGAAAGATGTAATTAAGTTGCAATCACTATTTATTACTAATCGAACAAATTGTCTTTTATTGTATACTTATGTTTACTTCTTTCGATTTCGTTATTCTTCTTGCAAGCTTTAAGCTATCGATCGGATCATTAAGATTCTATTATCATAATAACATAAGTCGTTGAGAGTATCCCGAAGGGATTGAGATCCTTTTCTAATCTGATCACTCCTGATCTTTTATAAATATTGTGCCACTTGTGTTTTAATATTAATGAATGAATAAAATTTAACTACTTTTTCTTTCATTTATTAACCACTATTCATATTAATAACATTTACTTAGATAAATATCAGATCAGAAAAAGATCCCGATCCATCTCGAAAACCCACGAAAACATGAAAACCAAAATCATTTGGAAAAGGATTCTCATTTGATGAGTAATAAATAAGAACCTTTTAACTAGAAGTGAACATCTATCAAGCGAGCACCAGGAAGTCGGAACTTCTGTGCGTTTAACTGTCAGCACAATAGCTACCCAGTCTCAGCAATTACTTGGAAGTTTCTGTTGTTTGGCAGCTGTGTTTGTACCCGCAAGCTTCAATTTCGAATAAACGCTATTCATATGAAATCCAATACAACTGAAATAGGGAATACAGCATTTTTTTTCCCTGAAATAATACTAATAATAACACATAGATAGCAGATTGAATGGTCATTAACATACCCTTAAAATCCATGAAAAAATATCAATAATAATTAATTAGCTAATTATAACATTCCAGCTCAAATAACTCTGGGATAAAAATGTGAAATATCTTCAACTTAAAAACTAAGTACAGTCGAGACAAAATGTTCAGCCGGTCCAAACAGGAATAAATGAATATATAGGTTATAAAAATTACGGGTGATATGAGAAGGGATGGGAACGAAAAACTCTTATAACGTTACAGCCTAATCCCTCTCATTGCTTGCCCCAAATGCAATAATTCCTATTTCAACTCTTCAGCATGTTACAATCCTAATAAACAACAGGACAATTTCTAATCAAAGCTTTTATTGTCCAACGTATATATTACAGGGACGTAAGATCCATGCTTGAAATCTTAGACTGGAAAAAAGAAGGGCTCCAGTCTGTATCAATCGAAATCGTTACAAAGATTGATGATTTTCCTTGATCATGCACGTTCATCGTTGACGTGATTTGGAACTTCAGATTGACTGTCCAGAGGCATATATTGTGCCATAATGGCTCTGATCTCAGAATCCATGTAAGACTGCAAAAGCGACACAGCAGAAGAAAGGAAAATCAGCAACCTGATTAGAGTAATGAAGTAGACATCATAATTTTCTTATGATAATCAACATAGCTGATATAATTTTCATTAGAGGAACCACATGATATACAACATAGTTGGCTTCCGATTTTGGGCAGTTGGGTATTCTTAACCACAGCTTAAAACCAAAACACATACGTCCCCAAGTCCAAGATAGGGATAAAATATAACAGCAGAGCCAAGATTTCGATGGCTTTGAAAACCGAGGTGGGCAAAATAGAAAAATGTTGCTCTAGGGAAAAGAAAAACAAGCAAGTAGTGATTCTTACCCTTAATCTATATTTATAAACAAGATATGCACCGCCACCAGCCATGGCCAAGCCGATCAAGATGACCCAAACAGCAGCCCATGCAGATCTAACTTCTGTAGCAGTCTTACCTGCCATTTAACAAGTGGCTGAGCTCAACACAAGAACCAGAGAAGGCATTTTCAAAAGCATACATAATTTGAATGACAACAGAGCACGGGTTTCTGAACTCACTTATGCAGGTATCATGGTCCCTGATATACAAAAGATCTCCACTACAAGTGCATTCATAGCTTCCCCAGGTGTTTTTGCAGCTACACTCAGAGCATTGACAGGCTTTCCTCTCTTTGCATTCATCAATATCTGTATTCACACACACACGCGTGCGTGAACGAATGAGTTTAAATATCAATTCAGCAGTAGTTATTTTTTCAACACGCCTAACTGATATGAAAAACTATTCACATTAAATCAATTCCCAATAAATATTTCAAGATGATGATAAATCTAAGATCCTAAAAGCAGAAATTTCTGTTTTGCCTCAAAGTTGACTATGTAGGCTTGTACATAGTCATTTTGAAAATATGGCCCAGAATTTCCAAATGTTAAGGCTCCTAACATTTCGGGACTACATGTTAGTTTCAATGTCATAATGACAGAGAATCACCCCCTCCGACTCGCATGCAAATAGCTAGACCTAAGAATCTTTCATGGCAGACCTTCATGTTGCTACTTAATCAAATAAATTGTAAAGGGACACTGAAGTTCCATTGTCTGTATATTGTCAAAGTTGTCATAAAATATGATAATAATGTGAGTATTTCTCACCTACACAGCTTTTGACACCATCGCCTTTAAACCCTGGAGGGCATTGGCATTTTCCATTCTCAGAATCCTGTTCAAAGCACACAGAGGATTAACCCAACTTCTTGTGGAGAGTGTGCATATGTGCATGGGAGGTTTAGGAGAACAAAATAATTTGTAAGAGAGGTCACTAACCAAACAGGCAGAGTAGGTGTGCCCATCCTTGGATTCATGCCAACAACCTCCATTATTGATCTTGCATTTCCCAGGTCCACTCACTGAAAGAAAAAGGGAAATTTTTAAGCATAATACACAACCATAAAGTGTCCAAAATTACAATTCCAGAAACTCAATTGAAGATAATGCACCAGAGCTGCTTTTCGGTGTGCAAATACAAATGACCATAGGCATTAATTCTCAAGAAAAATAGCTAAACGCTACATACATGCCAATGGTTCACAACCACCGGCCAGAATAAAGCAACTTAAATGCTAAAACTTATCATTCTTACTGTTATGCAAGATAACCTATTTGCTTCAGGATTTTCATTATTTTAACTGAAAAAACCCTTGCTTCATCCTAGCCCTGTCCTGATCAATGTCAGGGATCAGGATTAGATTCAACAAGTTCCAGCCCTGTCCCTATCACACACTGCCCAAGAGAATCCCCTTATGGCTCCAGTACTTGTCCTAAATGATTATCCACAGTAAATGATTGTGGAACAATTCATGGAGTTTAAACCCCTTCCCCCCCCCCCCCTCCTCCTTTTCTCTCTCTCTCCCGAACAAGGAATGAACATCTTCCCAAGTCCATTTTCAATAGGGATGACAAAATAAGTTTTCTTTCTAAGATTCATTTATTTATTTCGTAATAGCTATCAACTAAAATTCTAAACATGGCAAAATGTAAATAAACAGAAAAAATTACATAACGGGCATATGTCATTTAACACCAATTCCCTAAATTTACTAAGCCAAAAATCATAATTTCAGAAAATGTAAGTAAAAGAATCATTCTCAGGCTAAACACCATCTGATTAACATCTATCTTGTCAATAGATTATGTACGAATGTAGCTGCAACTCAATAAATCTCACCTTCACAATGGCTATAGCCATCTCCTTTGAACTGCACGCCATCAACTAGGGGGCATTCACATACCCTCCCACGGAATGTATCCTGTAAAGAACATAAACAACTTGAGCCCCCAGCCAAATGGAAAGAATAAATCTAAGTAGAATGAAACATTACTAGAACCTCATAAACCAATATATTTTAGTTCATACCTTGCAGGCTGTGACGTTGGCTGTTTTATCTTGCCAGCAACCCCCGTTATTATCCAAGCACTCATTTGTCTCTACATCTGCCACACAAGAGATACCCATTGAAGAACTCATTGAAATAAATATGTTTCCAAGAGTCAAACCCTACCCAAAGAAGTTCCAACTCCCACCAAAGAGAGTCCTCAACATGATCTAACCTTTTCATTCTAAGATTCAAGATATCATACCTGAGTTTAGCAGCTTTTTATACTTCTACTGGTTTACCAAACACCTCTCCTCAACCCAACTAGTTAATATTTCTGTTAAATAGTACCAAACTAAAAGGAAAAACTTACCACCACTCAAACAAACAGCAGGCTCAGTTGTTTCCTCAAAACCAGAACATATGGCCTTCAAGACAGCACCTTTCTCCAACTTTCCTGCAAGCACGTATTTTAGGAAGGAAAAGACATCCAAATCTTTATCTAAGAAACATAAAATCACTTACAGACCTCGATATTGATGATTGTTGACAACAAGGGTTGGCAATATAGTAACATCTCCCCTTGATCCTTTCCCAACCTATGAAAAGTGTCAAATGAAAGTATGTCATAAACTATCAAAATGTGATAAAATTTATTAAACTTAAGTGCACCACGAGAGACAATTACTTGGGCATCTTGCTCTTCTTTGAGAACAGGATTGTCAGCATCCGCATCGGGGTCTCCCATGCACTTCTCAATCTTTTTAGCATCAAGCCCTGTACAGACATCATATGAACATCTAATGATCATTCATCATAAATGAAAAGCATCCTCTCAATGGCCGCTGAACTAAGAATCATAAGACAAAATGGAAACTTATTTACCAAGCGATTTGATGACAGCAGCAGCACATTCCTTGTTGTATTTTTTATCTTTCATGGGACATCTGATCTGAAAATCTGTTACATAGTCCCACCAAACCCAAGGCTTTTTGGATTCCTTTGCAACTTTAAACACACACAGCTGCCTTAAGTTTTCGAGTACAACATCTTTTCCTTCATAGCCTGAGCTAAAGTCTTGCTCCGGATCAGGAGCGCAGTATCTTCCATGGTTGATGCACTGAGACTTGCACTGCCTGCTTAAGGTGAACGTCATAGGACAGTACCAAGTTATATAATGGGGGGTGAACTGAGTGTAGCCACCTTTCTCAAGTATCTGTGCTGGACCCCTAAATTCCTTCACAAATGCCATCAACATGTCACATTTAACCCCACATTCGTCATTGCTGTTGGTCCATAACTCATACTCCACGCGATCATCAGGGTGTGGAACAGCTTCTCTCCAATCAAGATTCACATTGACCATTTCCCCACCACTGAGTGCTTTCTTTAATGTTTCACCAAAACTTTTATCAATAAGTGCAGATGGTATAGTTATATTTTCAATGTATTTTGCTGACGAAATATCCTCTTCAGGTGTGTCCATTGTTATTAATGCTTCCTCAATGTCATCTGCAACAAGCACTGCAGAAGCACCAGCCTTTTGGGCATTCCAGACCTTCAAGGCAAAGAAGCAATCTGGAAAGCAACACATAAAATAGTGATCTAGTAAAGGAACTATGTCCCAAGATAATAGAAAAACTTAATACCACAAGTCAGTTTTAATGCAAGCAATCCTTCATTTCCCTTTTTTTGTCTTTTAATTGCAAACCATAAATGAAAATTGATTACAAGACAAACAAGCAGCTAATTTCGCAGTATTGAACAGACAGTTTCGAGACTAACAAGACAAACAAGCAGTTGGGTTCAAATTAATACCAAAAATAACCAATTTGACCTCAAAGCATCACAAGATATGTAATAAAATAGTACCACCGTGGTACTTTCCCCTTTAAGATCTAAATCAATATACCAAAAACAAACCAACTAAACCTCAAACCTCACACAACAATCAAATGTGTCAAATATTACTTGAACAATAACAATGCTATCACCAAAGTAAACCTTGAATCTCCCAAATAACCAAAATTAATTATACGAATACCTCACCAAATGCCTAAACCAGCAAAAAGCAACCAAACTGACCTATGATTAATGAAAGTACCTTCTCAAACCTAAGAAAAGTACCAAAATCAAGATAAAACAAATCAATTTAATCCAAATAATCAACAAAGTACCTCCCAGAACAACCGACACCAAAAAATCATCAAACTACACTAAAATATCCAAAGGGTATCTTCTCAATCAACCAAAAAGCAAGCTAAACAATCAGTTTAATCCAAATGATGAAAAGGATGCCTCTCAAATCAAACTAACAATCAAATTAAACAAAAAAAAAAAAATTCAAGTGGGTCGCACCTCCACGATCGACCAAAACGAAATTGGGCAAAGCTCCAGGCTTGGCCTTAAACGAAATCCCGAAGTCACCAAATTCTCTGCAGCCCTTTCGATTCTCCTTAGGATACGTCACAGCTCCCGCCATGCTTCCCCCATATTGCGGAATCCCAAAGTTGCCAATCGCACTGTCGTGAGACCCTTTAATCTTCTCCGGTGACGTCACCATCAAGCTGTTTTTCTCGACGACAAATCTCGACACCGAAGTATGAACATTTAAGGACAAAATCAGAAACCCCAGAAAGAGCTTCAAAGTTATTGAGCCGTGTGACTCCATTTTTGTCAAAAAAACAATGACAAAGATTTGGTGGGGATTTGGGATTTTTGGATCAAATGATTAGAACATGTAAGTGGGTAAGTTTCAGTTTCAGCTTCAGTTGGGGAAAATGAGGGAAGTAGAACCTAAATCTAATCAAGTGGGGTTTTTGTTAGAACAAAATAAAAAGTCCGATGAAGCTGTTTGCTTTTCTAATTTTCTCAGTTAATATTAACGATCAAGGGGCGTGAAACGTGCGTGGCGTGAGAAGAATCAACGTCCATAATCCCCTGTCAGCAGTGAGATAACTTAATCTAATGGTCAATCCGTCACTGTATGATATTTTATTACAGCATTTATTACTGAATTGTTAATTCATGTGTTATTAAATGATTTAGAGTTTTAACATCTTGGTCCCTACATTTGTATGTTTTCTCGCATAAGGATCTTATGAAATGACATGACCAAATTTCCCCGACTCCACTTGATTTTAATCAACAATCTTGTAAAGGCGACAATGCGGCTAGACATTTCATGTCATACTATGATTTATTAATATCAAAAAATTAATTCAACACAATTGCTAATTGTATCGTAATCATGTCACCTATTTAACATATAGTAAATTCTCAATAAACTAATAGTTTTATGATCATATAAAATATATTAATTTAATGAATATTAGTACATTGATAAATTAATCATTATTATTTTATCGATAAGTTCATTGATTATTAATTTATAAAGATAATATCACGTACATAATACAAATTTTTATAAAGTATAGAGGTGGTATAATTAGATAATGTAGCGATTTCATAAAGCTATATGGTATGATTTGAATTTGATATTGATTGAGCGTCTTAGTTATTTGATAATCTTTTGGTTGGATTGTATAGGTAGATCATGATTACATAGTAACGCGTTAAAAAAGACTTTTAGAGATAATATATTAAGTCGATATCACTCTTATTTCTCTTAACATAACACATAAAATACAACATTGGCTCTCATTTGAAAGGTGTAAGGAAAGTAATAATTATCGATGAAATATGTAAGGTATTACGCAGTACAACAAAGAAAATTATAGACATATCATATGTATTTAATTTTAAATTAGTCAATTATCAATTTATATATTGACTAGGTCATATAGAATGACAATATTTTTTTAAAGAACTTATTATCTAATAAATTAACTGAATTATTAATTTACCACATTAGCCCTAAGTCGTGACCGACAAAAACTATTATTTAATCGAGATTACCAATTTATCGAGTATTAATTTTAAGAGGTTCTGATGTACTTTTAATAAATTTTCTAAAATATTTATAATACTATACTACTCAATTGTAATTAATTGAGATAAAAAATATAATTAAATACTTTTGAATTATATTAAATATAGCACTGTAATATTGGGTAACAAACAAGCTAACATGAATGATTTAATATAACAAATCAATGTTCATAAATTGATAAGTGTATTGAAATCTTCAATCTCAACTTGATACGATTAATAAACAAGTAATACAAATCGGATAACTCTATTATAATCTTATTTCAATTCAAACTTAATAATGCTACAAATGCTGGCCCGTACAATTTTTTAGTATCTAAGTCAACACTAAAATACTTTAGCGGTTGTGGTAGTTGATAGTTATTAGTGAAGGACCTATATGATAATATATATGGGGGTAACCTACGTTTTTAGAACAAAATGTAAAATATTATGGATCTCCATGATATTAACCCTTAAATAAATCTTGGAAGAGTAAAATATTGTTGGAGTGCCAAAATTATCCATTAAATATTACAAGTTTTTGTATATTTCCCTTTTTGCTTTTTGAATGCATTAAATAATAATAAATATTATGGTGAGGACAGTTGGGCACAGTGGCAACGTAGGTAGTAGAACGTAGAATTGTAGAAATGTACACTTTCTGGAAAATATCTACCAAACTACTGGTCTATTTCAACGTCTTCATTGCCACATTTCTCCTGGTTAGGTAATTAGGTTGAGAATCCAACTTAAACAATATGACTGTGATTCTATTTTGATATAATTTAAAAATGGAAAACTTTTATATCTCTGCTACAGGTGTCTCTTTACCTACGTACCAACATTTCTATTGATCTTCAAACTAGAGCAACTGCACCCATATGCTAAAAAGCCATGGCAGTTCTCTCAACGTGCTTTATCAAGATACCATATATCTTGTTCTTCACTCTCCAATAAGCTTCCAATTCTGAATCTTTCAATACAAAACTGTCTTTGTCACCTTCCCTACTGACAATCACACCTAACAAGTCACTCACTTTCTTAATCTGGCTCATCTTTTCAGCTACGTGGCTATCAGACTGCTTGAAAATTAATTCACAATCAAACTCATCTAAGTAACTCTCAACATAAGCTAAAAAAAATGCTCTACATTCATCATTCAAGGAGTTAGCCAGTTCCGAAGCTGTGTACAAAGCGGTTCCCTTCACCCAACCATCAGCCTGATTTTCATTTTCACCTGCCAATCCTACCTGGAATCCAACATTGCTACTCTGCATTCTAATAATGTATGTACCCTTTGTTCTACTGCTACTGCTATAACTTGCTCTACTTGATTTTTTGCTGGCACTTGTTGCGTCTAAAGAAGATCTCTTGGTATTGTTCTCGGGGGAAGGTGGGGTGAGATCGGATGCTAGAGCTGCTTTGATCCAAGAAGTAGCATTCTTTTTTCTATCCAATCCGAGTTTAAGCAATTCTTTGAGGGAACTAATGTCATTTGACTGAGTATCATTCGATCTTAGTGAACTCATTTTTGTTAATGAATGAAGAATTAGTTTTGTCTGTGCCAAATCCTTTTGAAGATTGAAAAATTTACCGACTGATTGGTGCTTATGAAGGTCCGAGTATATGCTGAAAATGCAAAAAAAATGTGTTGGTCAGGTTGGTGAAACTATGCATAAATCTTAAATTGATTGATCAAATCAACCAGCGCAGAAGCCTACAACATGCATACCTTAGGCACTTGAGCAACCTCTCAGTGGCTGAAGCCTCCTGTAAACAGTCAATAGCAGCAAGAACAGCCACATCTCTCTGCCTCAACACTTCCTGCCAAGCATTTGATACGTGTTTATGCAAATATTAAAAAAAGAATTAATGAAGCAACGTATTCTAGTAATACCCGGCCAAGCTTCACTAAGTTTGAGGGGAGGGAGTCCCAGGATATGTCAGCTTCTGCCCATCTTTTGTCAGTGGACTCTACATCACTCTTCTTCCATACTGAGGCCCTCTGGTTGGGACCCTTTACTGATTTTCTGGGAATGCCAATGTCTTTTCTTCTTTGTTTAGAGCTGGAGTGCTCATCAGAGCTATCATATCTAGGGGGACACACTGGGGCCACCTGTAATTACAGTAAATTCTTAAGCTATAAAATAATAACAATTCCATTTAAATTCTACTTGTGAATTAAAAGTTCCTGTCAGATGCTTGATTACTATTCACTGCATAGAAGGTCAACAATCTTATGCCATCGCTTCAAATCTTGGTGCTAATTTGAATTCATAATTGAATAATAATGCAAAGATTGAAGCACTTACACAAACACTGGTACTAACACTACGGCTAATGGGTTTGATCTCATGCTTTATAATAACTGAGTCTGAAACTTCTGCAATTCTTGGACCATTCCAGCTTCTTCTCCTAGTTGCAGATCCCGATGACAAGTTAGTTTCAGAATCGATAATCCAATCTTGATCAACATCACACATTCCATTTCTCCGAGAAGTCTTCCTCTCAGGATCAACTTTTCTGGTGCAACTCAAGGCCTTCCTTGCCATCCCTACGTGCTCTTCCATGCGAGCTTTTGAAACATTTGAAGTGCGGAAGCCTACCGTATGCTTCTTCTTATCATCATCACACTCTTCTAGGATCATCTTCAATTCAGAAACCCCACAAAATCTTTCCAAATTCTCTATGGAAAAAAGATCCTTAGGGTCCCCTGTACAAGGGTGCCTTCCAGGAACAGGCTTCATGCCTTTAAGCATTGGAACGGGATATGCCGCCTCTAATTTCTCAACATAAATGAATTGTCCTAGCTGTAATCTGTTGCATAAAACCATGTCGCCTTGTTCTTCAGGCAATGACACATATGCCGCACGTGAAGAATCAGAAACTTTCAAGAAAAATCCTTGATTAGGCCAAAGGTTATCACCCTCTACCAAAACAGGAATTATGCTTCTAACTTGTAATAAAACAGGCTTTCTACAATCATCAGATTCATTTTCCTTGCCTTCCATTTCTTTAAGAAGCTTCAAGAGAACACCAAAACTCAATTCTCCCATACTCTTTAAAAAGAAAAGAAACTTAGCCCATCATTTTCTTGTTTAATAGTAAAAAAAAAAACAAGGAGAATTGAGTGTTTCAGATCAAGAAAGCGCAAGAAATAGTTTTTGCAGAAAGGAAAATGGGTTGTTTATGGGCTATGAATTAATTACAGTTAGAATTGTTCGCACAACAATTTTTTTTTTCGTAAGGATACGTGGTTCTTGATTCTTGATCATCTCCGGTTTGTTCTCTTGAATTACAGCAATATCAATTACAAGAAACCAATAAGCTTCACGAAAACTGCGATGCTGGACATCAAATAGGCAGTTGAAAACCGTTACTACAGATCCTATGGTGTTGTCTGTTGAATTGATGGTGGTGATGCATGAATCGACCTATTGTTGAAAATTGAGGTACTTTTGTCTCGTTCCATAATTATTTCTAAAATGTTTATTGTATAAAAATATAAGTTTTTACTTTTATTAAACAGGTCTCTAGTTTAGAATGGATATTTTCTATTTCCTAAAAAATTAAGAAAATATGAAACTGTAACTTCTATTACATAATACTACGCCTCAAATATATGGGTGGCTAATATTAGTATTGTTTGTAATGGTGGAGCTGAAACTACACGAATGCTAACTCTCTTTCACTTGTACCTTTAGCAGCCTAACAGTGAGACGGTGCCTCACTTGGCGCTTATTAGGAGATACAACAATAAGAATATGCTGCCCTATGACCGGCTTCCTTTTCCATCAGTATCCATAAAGATATAAGCCCTTTGCACACATCAAACCTTACTGTCACATTCTTGATTTTGCCCCTCTTCACATCCACTCTTTCGAACCCAACTAGCTGCACATTTGGGGCACCGGCTACTGATGCACTTGGTGGCTTCGAAAACATTAGCACAACATGAGAACGGCCCCTTGGCCTGCTGTTCTTGACACTAATGACAACATCAAATTGCAAATCTTTGCATTTTACTATGGTGACATCAATTGCTTGATCATTAGAAGAGTAAATGTTGTTTGCATTTGGTTTGATGAGTACTGTGGAAGGAGCCGAGATAATGATCTTGGAAAACGATGAGTACTTGAGTCCGTGGGCAAAATGGTTAGATGATTTTGCCCGAGTAAAACCTGTAGGTTCTTCCAGGGAGATCAGCTGTGGCATTGGCTCTCATGTTCATCTCTGTCGTTGGCAATTGCTCTACATATTGTTGCGGATATCATGTAAATGGAAACCTTCCAATTGACAGTTAAATGTTATTTAAGCAATTAACCTCAACTTCTTGTACAAAAGCTTAAGCTGATCATAGGTTAAAAAATTACCTGGATTATAGTCTCCAAAGATGATTTGAGCTATAGCATCTCCACCAGCTTGTCCTGGATATCCTACCCACAATATCCCTTCAATTTTGCTATTGGTCTTTGCAAAAGGAGACATCAACATTGCCAGCAGCCATAACAACAAGAATCATTGTTCCTTTTGTAGCATTAGCTACTTCCATCACCAGCTTTTCTTGATATCCATGTAAAGTCAAGTTCTCTTTATCAAGCCCTTCTGCTTCTATAGACTGATCAAGGCCCACAACCATGACAACAACATCAGCCGTGCCTGCAGCCTTAGCTGCCTGTTCTATAAGAAGTCGTCTCTGCATTTCACGTTGCTACGACCTGGTTCATATGTCAGTGCAGGCACATACTTTTGTAGGCCCTGTAAGGGATTAGTATAGCCACAAGTTTTGCTGGCATAGTTGCTTATCATCACATTCGTGGCATTAGCATTCGATCCTATAACAGCTAAGTTCTTAGTGTTATTTGAAGATAAAGGAAGAGCTCCCTTGTTATCTAGCGAATCTATTCCTTGCTTCGCTGCATCAAGAGCCAAGGACTTATGATCATCTGTATGTACATCGGACGGTCCTAAATTCCCCAATGGCTGTGATTTGGGATCCCCGTCAAAGAAGCCTAACCTCATATTCTTCAACCTTGCTCAATTAAACTGTATTCTCTGTATACTTTCCCAAAAAATCCTCACAATTCATGTTTAAACCTGTGTGACAAAATCATATGAAGATATTATGTATAAATGAAATCATGACTATAAATTAAACTCAATGTTAGCATTTATTTGGATGCAATAATATATGGCATTGTAATAGACATGAATAGAGTCGCAATCTGACATTATGTATCTGCCAAATGCAAACAATAAAAGCACAATTAGGCACAAGTGGTATGCATATGAGCTTGAATTTGGATCATATGTTAAGTATATACCAATCAAGACCCCATTGGCTTTTGATAACTCCTTTGAGCAGATCTGGATCAGCACATGTTGGAATTCCAATTACTCTGTTGTACGAGCATATCACACTACTGACATGTGCCTCCTTTACACAGCTCTTAAATGGTGGCTGATACATATCTTCTAAGTCTTGCTTTGTTACCTGCAATAACCCAAAACTTAATTATGATAACATAACGTATCAGACATATAACATGATGCGTCACACTAATTAGATTTACAAATTATGATAAATGTAACAAATAATAATACCTTTGCACCAAACGAAATCGATCAACACCTTTCTAATTGTCAGCATCATAAGCAATATAATGCTTGCAACAACTAGAGACCTTAAGCCTATATTGCTAGTTGAATTTTTGCAATCATCCATTTTTATCAGTTTTACTTGAATATTAATATTGATTTCATATTTTGCAGGGCAAACTCACTGATGCTGTTCATGCAAAATGGGTGTCCTAATATGCTCGTAAACTTATCCATGATGCATGCTTTCTTATTGTTAATTCATACTTTCATACCTTTGGTGCTCTACTTTGTTTTAGGAGCTTCTTTTTATTGGAGGCTATAATGTACCAAGGAAATGACTTTTTTTTGAATAGGTTTTCAAGATTAAGCAAGATTATAGAAATAAAGACTTCTAATTTTGATGATTGATATGGGCAGTTTACTAGTTTTCATGTGGTAGATTTTCGCCTCTTTTTTTTGAGTTTGATACATTAATGTCTCGGCTTTATGCTTCAATGTTAGTGTAGTTCTAAATAATGTAATAACTTTTCATATTATTCAATGGAGATTTCAACTCAAACGCGATTGCAAATTTTCAATTTTTTTAAAAATTTTTCTCAAATAAATGGTGATACCATAGTATAGTTATTTTTATGATGCCTTTGTATTAACATTTGTTTGATACTATAGCTAGGATCATTGTTTGGATTTTTTTTTTGTATCAACAATCATTTGATACTATAGTAACATGGAATTATTGACTCCAAAAATTTAGTGACAATTCGTTATTGGCCCCCAGGTTCTTGACACTAAAATTTAGTGTCAGTAAAACATACTGTTGATGCTGAAATCTGGTCAACCTTTGCTCGACCAGATTGGCTCACCAACGATTGTGCTGATTATAATGAAAACACTGCACTCCACCAGCTTCTGCAATTACACAAACTCCTGAAACTCAAATCACCCTTCTTCCTCCTTCCTGACCTGTGCTCACAGAAATAAATAAGAGGCGCCGATGATTTTTTCGGCGAAAACCCTCTGATGCTTAAGTCAAAATGCAGGGTTTTCGGAAAAATTGTATAATTTAGGGTTGTGCAAACTAACAACAATTTAATCAAAGAAAGGTGCCTTAGAGGTTTTTATGAAGTTAAATGCTGATGCCAATTTGGCAGAATTTCCCCCCCTCTTATTTTTTTTTTGTATGTCTCCTATTCTCAATCGATTTTCCCAGATTTTATAGGCGATCACTTCGTGTCCCTATAACATTTCTTACGCCCCGTAATACTCAGGCGATCAAGGGTCATCATGGGTCTCAACAATCAACGTTGGCAAATGTGAGGCGTCGTGTTCTCCCCAGCGGTTTAGGGCGTGGCGAAACTGTCACGCTGTCGTAAGATCGTGCCCTCTCTTTGAATGACAAGTTTCTGGTCGGTCGTCACGTGCCCCATGGAGAATACACCACCATGAATCTGCTCACATCATCTAACCAAGGAGATTCGTCCCCGACTAGGAATAGGGACATGTCCAACTGGTGCCTTTTTAATACCCAAACACGTGCCTTTTTACTACCCAAACACCAGTCCCTCGGTTTCTAGTAGTGCGAGTGAAACGAGTTAAGACTGGAAATTAGAATTCGAATCTGGCCGCATTTGGGTTCAACTACCCAGGTATGGCTTTGTTACGACGGAGTTGAGATGACACACCCCATTTAGACGATTTCTAGTCAGGGCTTAGATATACGTTAGTATCTCCACATAGACGCCCGGCCTGGCTTCTTATCAGTCGCCTTAAATGTCGATGACATGGCACTTTCTACACTCTGCTTTTGAAATTTGAAATGGCGGTTTATATGCCCTCGATATGCGGCGATTGAACTGACACCTGCGTAACTTAAACGCTTATTTACTCTCTCCTGCGTTAAATCCCTAATTCGACGATTTTACTGCGTTCAACTTTCCGTCATTCTATCGTGAACTAACTCTTTTTCTAAACTCAAACGCATTTCCTACGCCAGAGATTTCCTTTTGCTTGGCCCTCTTACTGTCACAGCGACACCACCAACGCTGATTTATCCCAGGTATCGCCCTTAACCTCTTCTTTGGTTGTTGTTGCATGGGTTTTATACTGTTCTTTCGTGCTCTGGTGCTTGGATTTATTGTACTTTTCTCTTTAAACTCCACTATGTCGAGACGAAAGGGAAAAATAATCGCAGTTGAGAGTGATGAGGAAATAAATTCATACCCCAATTTGTTGAGAGCCACTGATCTCTAAATCCCTTCCAGTATCATAGGTCATTCCTCTAGCAAGGACACTCTTAGATACCCACGACCAGAAGTTATCTCGCCACCTTCCAGCTGCGAACCCAGTGGGAACCGCGGTGGGCAAGCATCGGGTTCTGGTGAGAATCGTTGTTCTGACGGGGCTGAAATCCCTGGAGAAGAGGGTGGCAATGAAGAGAGTAGGTCCGAGCCAAGCCAACTAGCCAAGAAAAGAAATATCGGTCATAGGATGGAAGCCGATTCCTACCCCATTGATTACCTCAAGTGTGCCACCACCCATACTGACCTACTTAAACTGAGAACCCTTTATAAAATCCCTAACGACGTTCTCCTTACCATCCCCGAGAAATGTGATGTTCCCAGTCGACCTCCTAGAGGCTATGTAACTTTGCATTTGGAGAGCTTCAAATTAGGAGCTAGATTGCCCCTTCAACCTTATTTTGTCCAGATTTTGGGTGGCATGCATTTGGCTCCTGGTCAGCTTCATCCGAATGGGTGAAGGGTATTCTCGAGCTTGTTCGTGTTGTGGGAAATGTGTCAGCTCGGGGAACCCTCCCTTTTAGAAATAAAAAAGTTGTATCAACTGAGGAGCAATCCAAAAGAGGCGGACTGGTATTTGCCTCCTCATGTAAAAATTAGAAGAACAAATTCTTCTTTGTTGGGGGAAACTGGTGCCCAGCAATTCAGTCGCTTAGTGGTGATATTCACTTTCCCACGCGTTTTGTCACCCCAGGTCGTTTATTTTTCTTTATGCTTCACGTCTCTAGTCGTCACTTATCTGTTCCTTTAACCTTGTCTATGTTTTTAGACTCGTGGGGCCTGGTCAGCAAACTCGACAACGAGCCGCTGCTCAAGGTCGAAATCGAAACTACTCTAGTTAATGCCTCCAACTGCCAGGATCTCTTATCGCCAACAAGTTTCGTCGAATCCCGTCTAGTTGACGTAACTGCTGGGATGGATAATAAGATCCTCAGCGCCATGTCAAGGAAACGTACTCGGGCGTCGGGCGAATCTAACAACGCTCCCTCTCCACAGAAGAAAAGCAATACTGGTCATTCCAAAACCCCTGCTCCTGCTTTGCCCCCTCATTCGACCCGAAAGAATAGCAGAGAGAAACTTTGCGAAAAGAGTCCTGGGGGCAGCGCTCAATCCAGATATCAAACTTCATCGCCCCTGCCTCGTGACCGAGGTGATCATTTGGCCTCATACTAGAGGGAACACACCAAATCAGTGGGGCCCAAACTGGTAAAAGATGTTGAGAGCATGAATCTTGGCGAGCTGGGAGGCTTCCTCCAAAGGGTTGCTTTTACGTTTGCTACAAGCTCAGGACCGTGCCTCATGAGAGGAAGCAATAGGCGGAGATTCAGGACTTAAGGAAAAATGTTGAATCTGCTGACCGCTCTAAGGAGAAGATGCTCAAGCTGCACAGGCAGGTCATGGACCTAGAAGAGAAAGTTGCTCTGCTGAGTCCAAGTCTTCTCAGCTTGAGAATGAGTTGGCTGACCTAAAGTCTAATCTCGAGGCTACTCAAAGCGAACAAGACACTCAGAAGATGACATACAAAGAACAAATCAAGTCCTTGGACATGTTGGTAGCTGAGTTAAAGGGTAAGTCCGCTGATGTGGTCGACCGACTGGACGCGAAGTATGATTATGGCTTGCTTTTTGCTATAAATACATCATGTTCGTGCTCAAGAAAGAATATCCAGAGCTGAACATGAACAAGCTGGAGGCAGGCGTGCAGGAGTATATGGCTGAGCAGGGTCAGAGGGACAAGGGCCAAGAAGAGGCTCATTCGAGTGGGGAGCAGGAGAAGGAGGCAGAGGGACTAAGCTTTAGGCGCAGGTCAGGAGGTTGCTCCCTTAAAAGTCGTTGGTCTTTCTTTGCCTGAGATTGTATATCCCCATTCCGTTGAAGTTATTGAACCTTCTACTCAGGACCTATAAACTTTAATCTCTATGTAAATCATAAACTTTCTGCTTGGTTACAAACGTTGGAACTTTATAAACTTTTGATGCTTTCTAATTGTTTCCCTGCTAGTCTTTTCCTTATGGATTGCCTTAGAAATTTTCCCTGAGCTTCTGTCAGCTCGTGGTATAACCATAAAGTAGGTTTTAGGATTTTATTTACCCGTCCTCAGACGACTGAGTGGGTTTGGGCAAATTTTTGCCTTAAAGTAATTTGTAAATTTTGCTTGCTCGTCTTCAAGCGACTGAGCATGATTAGACACCTTTTTGCCTTAATGAAATTTATAAATTTTGCCTACTTGTCCTCAAGTGATTGAGCAGGAATAGACACCTCTTTGCCTTAACAAAATTTATAGATTTTGTCTGCTCGTCCTCAAGTGACTGACTAGGAATATGCACATCTTGGCTTTAACTAAATTTGTTGATTTTGCCTACTCGTCCTCAAGCGAATGAGCAGGAATGGGCACATCTTTGCCTTAACGAAATTTGTTGATTTTGCCTCTCGTCCTCAAGCGACTGAGCAGGAATAGACACATCTTTGCCTTAACAAAATTTGTTGATTTTGTCTGCTCGTCCTCAAGCGACTCAGCAGGATTAGGCAACTCTTTAGCCTTAATGGAATTTGAAAATTTGCCTGCTCGTCCTCAAGTGACTGAGCAGGTTTAGGCAACTCTTTTACCTTAAAATCGTTTTAACAAGACATCTGTTAACATAATTCATCTCTATTGAACATTTGGCGGGTTAAAATGAATAGAACACATACACATGCAACAACTCCTTACTACATCTAGCAAGGATAACTTAACGAGAAAATTTTCACAAAGTACTTTGCTTACTGGAAATATTTCTTCAAGTGTTCGGCGTTCCATGATCTCTTCACCTCCCATCCATATGGGTAGGCCAGCTTATAGGCTCCCGGGCCAGTTGTTAGTATTACCCTGTACGGGCCTTCCCAGTTCGGGCCAAAAACGCCCTGGTTTGGATATCGCGTGTTCTGATTCTCCTTTCTGAGCACCCAATCCCCGGCTCAGAATTGCCTTATGCGCACATTTTGGTTATAGTAGCCCATTATCCTCTACTGACACCGAGCTACCTTCTGCAAGGCTTTTTCTCTTTTCTCCTCCAGCAGATCTAGGTTTATACATATTTGCTCGTCATTCTGCTCCTCACTGAAATATTATGTTCGATGTGTTCCCACTTCGATATCTGTTAGGACCACGGCCTCATGACCAAAGGCTAAGGCGAATGGGGTTTCTCCAGTTGCGGTTTTGTGTGTTGTCCGGTAGGCCTTTCTCTCTATGAATTTGTTGGCTGCCTTTACCTGTCCTTTTGCCTGGGGATATACTGGAGAGCACAACTTCAATTCAACACTCAAATTTTGGCAAAACTCTATGAAATTATGGTTGTCAAATTGTCTTCCATTATCTGTTATGATTGCGCAGTGGATTCTGTATTTTCAAATGATGTTCTTCCAAATGAAATCGGTCGTCTTCTTCTCCGTGATCTAGCTTAGAGCGTCAACTTCTACCCACTTCGTGAAGTAGTCTATAGCCACGATTGCATACGTGGCGGCTCATTGTCCTTTGGGCAAGAGACCAATTAGGTCGATCCCCCATTGTGTAAAAGGCCAAGGAGATGACATAACAGTCAGCTTTTCTAGAAGCTGAGCAAAGACATCTTAGAAACTTTGGCAGACTTTGTAATTTATGGCATCTCATTTGCATTTTGGTGCATGGTTGGCCAAAATATCCCTATCGCAGTGCCTTGAACGCCAAAATCCTTGCTCCCGAATGATTGCCATATATTCCCTCATGTAGTTTCCGTAGCACATAATTTGCTTCCTTGTCATCTAAGCATTTCAGGAGGGTAAGGTGAACCCCCAGTAGTAAAGTACCCCATCGAGCAACGTATCTCTAGCTGCTCAACATTTCAACCTCCTTGCTTGCTTTCTGTCCACTGGTAAGGTGCCATCACAGATATATTAGAGAATCAGATTTATGCAGGATCTTTCAGTGTCCACCCCCATTACTTCTGCTTTTGCCTCAATGCTTGACGAAGTTCTCACTTCCAGTGGGATTGACTTGGGCAACTTTGGATCTGCAGCTGCAGCCATCCTGACTAGCATATCTGCTCGATAGTTTTCTATCCTGGCTATCTGCTTTACTTCAACCTCTCGGAATAGCCCAATCATCTGTTTTGCCTTCTTCAAATAAAGCTCAATCTTTTCACCTCTTGC